>NC_091174.1:30495614-30795614 GCF_040958095.1 Procambarus clarkii
CAGGTGGAGGTGGAGTGTCACAGCAGGTGGAGGGTCACAGATGAGGGCCCCATGAGGGCCCCATGAGGGACAAGTAGCCACATTAGAGCCATGTGTTGCTTGGTGGCCAGCCTCACTACTCTGGTAAATGCGAGAACATTCATTATATCCTCCATCACTCTCTTCTGACTGTAAATGTATGGAAGATGTTGTGTGTGGTGACGCGACCTGCTGGCCCACGGTCATCAACCTGTAGTGACGCGCGCCTGCTGGCCCACGGTCATCAACCTGTAGTGACGCGCGCCTGCTGGCCCACGGTCATCAACCTGTAGTGACGCGACCTCCTGGCCCACGGTCATCAACCTGTAGTGACGCGCGCCTGCTGGCCCACGGTCATCAACCTGTAGTGACGCGCGCCTGCTGGCCCACGGTCATCAACCTGTAGTGACGCGCGCCTGCTGGCCCACGGTCATCAACCTGTAGTGACGCGCGCCTGCTGGCCCACGGTCATCAACCTGTAGTGACGCGCGCCTGCTGGCCCACGGTCATCAACCTGTAGTGACGCGCGCCTGCTGGCCCACGGTCATCAACCTGTAGTGACGCGCGCCTGCTGGCCCACGGTCATCAACCTGTAGTGACGCGCGCCTGCTGGCCCACGGTCATCAACCTGTAGTGACGCGCGCCTGCTGGCCCACGGTCATCAACCTGTAGTGACGCGCGCCTGCTGGCCCACGGTCATCAACCTGTAGTGACGCGCGCCTGCTGGCCCACGGTCATCAACCTGTAGTGACGCGCGCCTGCTGGCCCACGGTCATCAACCTGTAGTGACGCGCGCCTGCTGGCCCACGGTCATCAACCTGTAGTGACGCGCGCCTGCTGGCCCACGGTCATCAACCTGTAGTGACGCGCGCCTGCTGGCCCACGGTCATCAACCTGTAGTGACGCGCGCCTGCTGGCCCACGGTCATCAACCTGTAGTGACGCGCGCCTGCTGGCCCACGGTCATCAACCTGTAGTGACGCGCGCCTGCTGGCCCACGGTCATCAACCTGTAGTGACGCGCGCCTGCTGGCCCACGGTCATCAACCTGTAGTGAGACTTCTTGTGGTGTTATCACAGAATGGCGGCTCATGTTGCAGATGACAGGTGGTGGTGTGGGCGAGGCTGCCCCTGGCGACATGCTGTGCACTCGTCAGTTACCTCACTAGTGAGTGGTCACACTGGTCACCACTCTGGCCACTCTGGTCTGCTTCACTCACAGTTCGTGCACTCTCAGGTAGTGATACACTGTAGCTCTCACTCCCAGCACAAAACACACTCGCATCACTCGGTAATACTGCCTTACTTTATCATGAACGATGTCTTACCGAATTAACAAGCATCATATTTGTAGTAATTTTGACTAACCAGAAACGTACGGTATTTTGTGGTTATCTTAAAATGATATCAGGGCTTAGCGTCCCTGCGGCCCGGTCCTCGACCAAGCCTCCTTTTCGTTACACACCTCGAGGAAGCAGCTCGTAGTAGTTTTCTAACTCCTAGGTACCTATTTACTGCTCGGTGAACAGTGCATCAGGGTGAAAGAAACTCTGCAGATTTGTTTCCGCCTCCGCCAGGGATCGAACCCGGAACCTTTTTGGGATTTTTACAAAGATTTTTGTCCCTGGATAAAGTATTCGTCCAAATGCGACGGTGAATTAGGAGGAGGGGTTGTTGGGTGATGGAGGGAGGCTTAGGTAACCATGTAATGGGCCTGGCAACTGAACCACAATAGTCTTTAGATTACGAATATAACACTGATATCCTGCATCACCTCGTCCTCTCCTCTCATCCCGATCTGTTCTATCAATAATATTTGTCTCATCTTTAAGGTGGCACTGACGGGGACTCAGATATACTGGACAGTGGAGGTGAGCGCGGCGTTC
Organism: Procambarus clarkii; assembly: GCF_040958095.1. Classification (NCBI taxonomy): domain Eukaryota; kingdom Metazoa; phylum Arthropoda; class Malacostraca; order Decapoda; family Cambaridae; genus Procambarus; species Procambarus clarkii. The sequence continues at coordinate 30,497,517 of NC_091174.1, forward strand.
TCCCGCCTGGAGGAGGGGTACGAGAACGCCCTCAGGGACTACTACAGGAAGCAGGTGATGCCCTTATTCCTTGGCTTTTAGTAGAAGTGTTCATGTGTTCACATTGTTGATAACGTCTTCATTTGTCACTCTTGGTGTAATAACTTTGTGACCTGAACAGTTGGTTCATATTTGTCATAAAGTCATTATTTGTGTGAGAGCTTTCGTTTGCTCATATTTATGCTTTTTGTTGAACTATTTGTGCTAACGTCCACATCTGTTCTCATTAGTTCTAATGCTACTAATTTTTGTGCTACAATGTGCTTTTGTTCACATTTTGGGAAAGTAAGTGATTGTTCAAATGAAGGGTAAAGTTGACGTTATCATTTGCACTAGAGTCCTTATATACTTAACTTTGGGGAGAAGTCTACATTTGATTGCATTTGTGCAAAAGTGTGTTTGGGGAATTACAAACAACAAATGTGTTTTAGACTTGAAGGTTACGTAATGTGTTCTTAGTGAGCAAGGTCACTCGCACTGGGTTTCAGTTTACGCTAATTGAAAACATTTTGTATTCTTAATTTGTATATCAGAAAACATAGGTGGTTACAGGTACAGCAGCTGAACGCCCTCATATCCCTGCTGCTGGGGGAACTAACGAGGCAGCAACGGCAGAAGATCATGACCATTTGCACCATAGATGTGCATGCGCGCGACGTGGTGGGCCGACTCATCAGTGGCCGCGTGGAGAGTGCGGCCGAGTTTGCCTGGCAGTCCCAGCTGCGGCACAGGTCAGTTCCAGCTGCGGCACAGGTCAGTCCCAGCTGCGGCACAGGTCAGTCCCAGCTGCGGCACAGGTCAGTCCCAGCTGAATCACAGGTCAGTCCCAGCTGCGGCAGAGAACAGTCCCAGCTGCGGCACAGGTCAGTCCCAGCTGAATCACAGGTCAGTCCCAGCTGCGGCACAGGTTAGTCCCAGCTGAGGCACAGGTCAGTCCCAGCTGCGGCACAGGTTAGTCCCAGCTGCGGCACAAGTTAGTCCCAGCTGCGGCACAGGTTAGTCCCAGTTGCGGCACAGGTCAGTCCCAGCTGCGGCACAGGTCAGTCCCAGCTGCGGCACAGGTTAGTCCCAGCTGAGGCACAGGTCAGTCCCAGCTGCGGCACAGGTCAGTCCCAGCTGCGGCACAGGCCAGTCCCAGCTGCGGCACAGGTCAGTCCCAGCTGCGGCACAAGTTAGTCCCAGCTGCGGCACAGGTTAGTCCCAGCTGCGGCACAAGTTAGTCCCAGCTGCGGCACAGGTTAGTCCCAGCTGCGGCACAGGTTAGTCCCAGCTGCGGCACAGGTCAGCCCCAGCTGCGGCACAGGTCAGTCCCAGCTGCGGCACAGGTCAGTCCCAGCTGCGGCACAGGTCAGTCCCAGCTGCGGCACAGGTCAGTCCCAGCTGCGGCACAGGTCAGTCCCAGCTGCGGCACAGGTCAGTCCCAGCTGCGGCACAGGTCAGTCCCAGCTCCGGCAGAGGACAGTCCCAGCTGCGGCACAGGTCAGTCCCAGCTGCGGCAAAGGTCAGTCCCAGCTGCGGCACAGGTCAGTCCCTCCTTCCCGTTCTCCTCTCATCCCTTCTCTACTTAATTTTCACATTCCATTTACTGCGAATTGTTCTATTTTGTAAAGCAAGTTCTTCCTTCACGCACAGATGGGACGAGCAAGAGGCCGACTGCTTTGTTGACATTTGCGACGCTCGGATGAAGTACGACCACGAGTACTTGGGCAACACTACTCGCCTGGTTATTACTCCTCTCACCGACCGCTGCTACATCACCCTCACACAGGTACCGCACCCTAGCGCAGGTACCGCACCCTAGCGCAGGTACTGCACCCTCACACAGGTACCGCACCCTAGCGCAGGTACTGCACCCTAACACAGGTACCGCACCCTAGCACACGTACATCACCCTCACACAGGTGCTGCACCCTCACACAGGTACCGCTCCCTCCCACAGGTACCGCACCCTAGCACACGTACTGCACCCTAACACACGTACTGCACCCTAACACACGTACTGCACCCTAACACACGTACTGCACCCTAGCACACGTACATCACTCTCACACAGGTGCTGCACCCTAACACAGGTACTGCACCCTCACACAGGTACTGCACCCTCACACAGGTGTTGCACCCTAGCACACGTACTGCACCCTAGCACACGTACTGCACCCTCCCACAGGTACCACACCTTCGTACAGGTACTGTACCCCTAGCACAAGTACCGCACCCTAGCAAAGGTACTGCACCAACACACAGGTGCTGCACACTCACACATGTACCGCACCCTAGCACAGATACCGCACCCTCTACATAGTTACAATTAATCGTAGATCTTCATGGCACCCAACAGAAGTGTTCTATGAATATTTTGTATCTATTATATTATTTTTACTATTATCTGGCAATATCAAAGTTATTTTATAGTCCTTCATTAAAAGATAAATTTTCTTGGTAATTTAAGGGTTCATATCATCGATTTCAGCATTAAATTAATTAATTAATTAATTATTCTACTACATGCTGAGTTCTACATTGTTTAAGCATTATTGTGTATAGTTTAATTATATTAAAGAACACTGACTCTCAATTTAAGTGATCCTTATACAGAACAAATGATGAACATACTGACTCAAAGTCTTAGAAACAACAAGAAACACAGGCAGAGGAACTAACTCACTCACAAAGTACCATAATTATTCACTTATTAATATAGATTCCCTGATTTACATAGTAAGAGGCTCATATGTTGATTGACTATCAGACATAGACAAGCACAGAATAAATGACTTGCGTAGATTAATCACTAACTTACCTAAGTAAGCTTAACTTACTGTCAAAACAGTCTAATTAACTCAGACATAGACATATAGCACAGCTTAAGCAAAAACATGCTTGCAGCATAACTCACGCAGAAGCAGATACATCATAAATTACTCAAATACATTGATACATCATAAATTACTAAAATACATTGACACATCTAACTGACTAACAAATCCAGACACATACAGTAAAATTTACTCACAGAAACAGACACACAACATAACTGACTCACATAGAGATGCAATGTCTCACAGGCATCCTTCCATCTGCTTTCTCCCAAATTCAAAATCCATCCCAGATCTAACTTAATCCCAATATCAAGGCTGGAACCTAGCCGTGTAGAGGATCGGACAACAATGAAGATTCGGATGATCTGGGACACCAATATTGATGGACAGTCAAATAAAACAGGTGAACTCTGTGAGTCATTACAATAATCTAAGAATGTTCAAAAAGCTATGAGCTAGCTCGACCCTGCAAGCACATCAAGGTTACAATACATTCACACAGCACAACTTGCAGACATAGATGCACAGCATAACGTACTCACAGATATAAACACACAACCTAACTTATTCAGACACAGACACAGCATAACTTACATCAACACACACAGCATAACTCTCAGACATAGACATACACACAGCATAACTCACACAGACACACACTGCTTCTATCGATATCAGGAACGGATCCGGACTACTAATAATGGGGGAATTCAACCACGGGAAGATAGATTGGGAGAACCGAGACCCACAGGGCGGACTAGATACATAGGAGAGCTAAGCTTCTGGATGTGGCAACATGAAACATTCTAAGCCAACTCATCAAGGGATCGACAAGAATGAGAAGAGAAGATGAACTAGCCATGATTGATATGATATTTACCCAAAATGAGTTGCATATAAGTGAAGTTAAGTTGGAAGCCCCCTTGGGAATGAGTGATCACAGTATATTGATCTCTGAGTACCTGGTAGACCTAGGATTTATCTTCCCCAAAAGAGAACTAGAAAACAAAGGGCTATATCTTCTTATCTTGAGATGATTTCGGGGCTTTTTTTAGTGTCTCCGCGGCCCGGTCCTCGACCAGGCCTCCACCCCCAGGAAGCAGCCCGTGACAGCTGACTAACACCCAGGTACCTATTTACTGCTAGGTAACAGGGGCATAGGGTGAAAGAAACTCTGCCCATTGTTTCTCGCCGGCGCCTGGGATCGAACCCAGGACCACAGGATCACAAGACCAGCGTGCTGTCCGCTCGGCCGACCGGCTCCCTAACGCTGGCGTAACGAATGGGAAATTATGAGGATACGAGAAAATTCCTAAAGGATATACCATGAGACACAGAACTCAGAACTAAATCCGTACAAGACTTGATGGACAATGCCACCCAAAAGTGTCGGAAGGCAGTAAATAGGTTTATTCCGGTCCAAAAGGAAAAAAAAGCGAGAAGCAAACGGAGAATCCGTGGTTTAATAGGGCATGCATGAAAGAAAAGGAACTGAATAAAAGAGCGTGGAGGAAGTTCCGAAATAACAGAACACCAGAAAGCAAAGAGATATCAGAGAACCAGGAATGAGATGTTAGAGTGAAATGAGAAGCAGAAAAAGTATGAAAATGATATAGCAAATAAAGCAAGACGAACCAAAGCTACTCCACAGTCACATCAGGAGGAAAACAACAGTGAAAGAACAGGGGAAGGAAACTTAGAACAGGTGAGGACAAGTACACAGAGAATAACAAAGAGGTGTGTGAAGAACTCAACAAGAGGTGCCAGGAGAAGGTCGATTCCGGAAAGGAATCTCACCATGGGTATTGATAGAGCGTGCAGAAGCACTTTGCTTGCCACTCTATATAGTGTATAGAAGGTCACTGGAGACGGAATTCTTACCAGAAATATGGAAGACGGCTAATGTAGTCCCAATATACAAAAAGGGTGACAGACAAGAGGCACTGAACTACAGGCCAGTGTCCTTAACTTGTAAACCATGCAAGGTGATGGAGAAGATCATGAGAAAAACCTAGTAAAACATTTGGAGAGAAGGGACTTCGTGACAAACCACCAACATGGTTTCGGGGAGGGTAAATCTTGCCTCACTGGCTTAATAGAATTCTGCGAACAGGTGAGAAAGATTAAGCAAGAAAGAGAAGGATGGGCTGACTGCATTTCCTTGGACTGTGGAAAAGCCTTTGTCACAGTACCCCCATAAGAGGCTGGTGCATAAGCTAGAGAAACAAGGCAGGAGTAACTGGTAGGGTGCTCCAGTGGATAATGGAGTACCTAAGCAATAAGAAGAGGAGAGTTACAGTGAGAGGTGAAACCTCAGACTGACGTGAAGTCACCAGTAGAGTCCCACAGGGCTCTGTGCTTGGACCTATCCTGTTTCTGATATACGTAAATGATCTCCCGGAGGGTGTAGACTCATTCCTCTCAATGTGTGCTGACGATGCCAAAATTATGAGAAGGATTAAGACAGAGGAGGACAGCTTGAGGCTTCAAGAAGACCTGGAAAAACTGATGGAATGGTTCAACAAATGGTTGAGAGAGAGAGAGAGAGAGAGAGAGAGAGAGAGAGAGAGAGAGAGAGAGAGAGAGAGAGAGGGGGGGCCTGGGGGCCCTCCCAGAACTGTCCCATAAAGACTATATCAAGAGGATAACATCAGCGGCATATGCCAGGTTGGCAAAGATAAGAACAGCCTTTAGAAACATGAGTAAGGAATCATTCAGAAATTTATATACCACATATGTCAGACCAATCCTGGAGTATGCAGCTCCAGCATGGAGTCCATATATAGTCAAGCATACGACTAAACTGGGAAAGGTTCAAAGGTTCACCACCAGACTAGCACCCGAACTGAGGGGTATGAGTTACGAGGAGAGACTGCGTGAATTAAACCTCACTTCGTTGGAAGACAGAAGAGTTAGAGGGAACATGACTCTAAAAGAAATTAATAGGGGTAGATAAAGACAGACAATTTAACACAAGGGGTACACGCACAGGAGGACACAAGTGGAAATTGAGTGCCCAAATGAGCCATAGAGACATAAGACATTTTTATTTTTAGTGTCACATTAGTCGATAAATGGAATGCATTAGGAAGTGATGTGGTGGAGGCAGACTCCGTACACAGTTTCAAATGTAGATTCGATAGAGCCCAGTAGGATCGGGAACCTGTACATCAGTTGATTGACTGTTGAGAGGCGCGACCAAAGAGCCAGAGCTCAATCCCCGCAAGCACAAGTAGATGAGTACAGCGTAACTCTCAGACATAGACACACACAGCATAACTCTCAGACATAGACACAAACACACAGCATAACTCTCAGACATAGAAACATGCAGCATAACTCTCAGACATAGACACATACAGCATAACTCTCAGACATAGACACACACACAGCATAACTCTCAGATATAGACACACACAGCATAACTCTCAGACATAGACACACACACAGCATAACTCTCAGACATAGACACACACACAGCATAACTCTCAGACATAGACACAAACACACAGCATAACTCTCAGACATAGACACATACAGCATAACTCTCAGACATAGACACATACAGCATAACTCTCAGACATAGACACACACACAGCATAACTCTCAGATATAGACACACACAGCATAACTCTCAGACACAGACACACAGCGTAACTCTCAGACATAGACACATACAGCATAACTCTCAGACATAGAAACATGCAGCATAACTCTCAGACATAGAAACATGCAGCATAACTCTCAGACATAGACACATACAGCATAACTCTCAGACATAGACACACACACAGCATAACTCTCAGACATAGACACACACAGCATAACTCTCAGACACAGACACATACAGCATAACTCTCAGACATAGACACACACAGCATAACTCTCAGACATAGACACACACAGCATAACTCTCAGACATAGACACACACAACATAACTCTCAGACACAGACACATACAGCATAACTCTGAGACATAGAGACACACACAGCATAACTCTCAGACACAGACACATACAGCATAACTCTCAGACATAGACACACACAGCATATCTCTCAGACACAGACACACACAGCATATCTCTCAGACACAAACACACACAGCATATCTCTCAGACACAGACACACACAGCATAACTATCAGACACAGACACACACAGCATAACTATCAGACACAGACACACACAGCATAACTCTCAGACATAGACACACACAGCATAACTCTCAGACATAGACACACACAGCATAACTATCAGACACAGACACATGCAGCATAACTCTCAGACATAGACACATACAGCATAACTCTCAGACATAGACACACACAGCATATCTCTCAGACACAGACACGCACAGCATAACTCTCAGACATAGACACACACAGCATATCTCTCAGACACAGACACATACAGCATAACTCTCAGACACAGACACATACAGCATAACTCTCAGACACACACAGCATAACTCTCAGACAGAGACACACACAGCATATCTCTCAGACACAGACACACACATCATAACTCTCAGACATAGACACACACAGCATATCTCTCAGACATAGACACACACAGCATAACTCTCAGACACAGACACACACAGCATATCTCTCAGACATAGACACACACACAGCATAACTATCAGACACAGACACATGCAGCATAACTCTCAGACATAGACACATACAGCATAACTCTCAGACATAGACACACACACAGCATAACTCTCAGACATAGACACACACAGCATAACTCTCAGACATAAACACACACAGCATAACTCTCAGACATAGACACACACAGCATAACTCCCAGACATAGACACACACAGCATATCTCTCAGACACAGACACACACAGCATAACTCTCAGACATAAACACACACAGCATATCTCTCAGACACAGACACACACAGCTTAACTCTCAGACATAGACACACACAGCATATCTCTCAGACACAGACACACACAGCATAACTCTCAGACATAAACACACACAGCATAACTCTCAGACACAGACACATACAGCATAACTCTCAGACATAGACACATACAGCATAACTCTCACACATAGACACGCACATCATAATCCATGGACAAGAAATATTTTGTTCTTGTGGCTATAAAGGAAATAATGTTGTGTTGTATAACAGTCGCTGCACCTGGTGATGGGCGGGGCTCCCTCCGGACCAGCCGGCACAGGCAAGACTGAGACCACCAAGGACCTGGGACGTGCCCTGGGCATGATGGTCTACGTATTCAACTGCTCCGAGCAGATGGACTACAAGGTAGGTTCACTTTCCTCCATACTCGTCTCCTGGGCACAGCTAGCGCCCCCCATCATAACGCACTAACATTTTAGAGTGAGGATTCCTCCTTTGGCTTGGCGACAGCTTTTAAACTGACTAACTTATATAAAAGTTTCCTGCTACATCTCGTCCTCACAATGGCTTTATGGTTACTGGTTGATTTATAAACGACGGATATTAACTGTACACAATTATGATAATGTACATCTTTACCAGTCATGCGGCAATATCTACAAGGGCCTTGCACAGACGGGCGCTTGGGGCTGCTTTGACGAGTTCAACAGAATATCGGTGGAGGTGCTCTCCGTGGTGGCGGTACAGGTGAAGTGTGTACAGGTGAGTTGCCTTACAAGTTAGTGTTCCACTAAACATTTCCACTTAGGTAATCAATTTTCAGTGTAATAACGAGCTTAAATTAAACCTTATCTTATGAAGCTTCTCTCTATTGGATTGCTTCATTTATATAATTTGTTTCAGTAAGGTTAAAGTGTCTGTATTTTATAAATTTCTTTAAATTTTCACTTATGGCTATATATATAGCCATAGGTATAATATATATGTATAATATTTTTTTTCTATCCTCTTCTTGACTGTAATAAATTACATATTACTTTCATCCTAGGATGCTATTCGGAATCGCAAAAAGGTATTCGATTTCATGGGAGAGTCCATCCGCCTGACTTCGACAGTTGGGATCTTCATCACCATGAACCCTGGCTACGCCGGTCGCACCGAACTTCCAGAGAACCTCAAAGTTCTCTTTAGGTCAGTTGTTGATCAAACCAGAGGAGTAAATAATGGAAGGGAAGGAGTGGTTAGTAGAAAGTGAAAAGTAGAGGGATCGAGATTGAGAATAATATTCATGCAGAATTACAGACGTAAGAAAAAAATATTTTATATATTTTTCCTGGGTTAATATAAACTGAGGAAACTACTTTCAGCTGACATCAGCACAATCATCACGAGTATATTTATAGATGGTACAGTTTGACTTTTTAACAGGCCGTGTGCCATGGTGGTGCCAGACCTCGAACTCATCTGCGAGATCATGCTAGTGGCCGAGGGCTTCATCGAGGCCAAAGTTCTGGCCAGAAAGTTCATCACCCTCTACCGTCTCTGTAGCGAATTGCTCTCCAAACAGAGCCACTATGACTGGGGTCTGAGGGCCATCAAGAGTCTTCTGGTGGTAGCTGGCTCCCTCAAGGTGGGTCGTTGTTTAGAGGGATCCTCAAACTCATGCTTTCCTTTAAAGTAGTTCATCTAGATATTCTTAACCTTTCGTTCAATTACTGTAAGGTGTGCCGAGATATTTAGGTCCTCGTCATTCATTCCGTGGAAGTTATTGGCTGTTTTCTTTCTTTGTCGCATAGTCGACTGAAGGTCCTTAGCAGAGAATTTATAATTATTATGAACAGTGATTCCTGTTATTTATTCTATTTATTAATACTCTTGAATTTTGTTTCTTAATTTATGATGATTGTTTTTGTTTGTGTTATAGCGGGACGACCCAGAGCGGCCGGAGGACCAGGTGCTGATGCGGGCTCTCCGGGACTACAATGTGCCCAAGATTGTCACCGACGATGTTCCCGTCTTCATGGGCCTAATCGGAGACCTCTTCCCTGCCTTGGATGTCCCTCGCAAGAAAGATCTCGACTTTGAGAAGGCCGTTAAAGAGGCTGCGGTAGACCTGAAGCTGCAACCAGAGGATAGTTTCATTCTTAAGGTGCGGGAGATATTTGGATTTGCATTAGTTTGTTGAGATAAGGACTCGCGTTTTAGATGGTTTTTGCAACTATATTTGAATATAGTTTTGGTCAGTGCGTAGAACGAAGAATGCTTCAAATATATATTTTGCAACTTAGCTCCATGTTGACAGATTTAAATTATTTGTTTTGCCCCAAGGAGCGAGTTTATTGGGCAGTGCCACTGATCTTGTGAGTGGACATACCGCCGTAGCAGCATGTACAACACTCCCCAATAGGAAGAAAACCCGCTGGGATGTTTTTCCTATTGCCAGTCAAAGTTGTTGCTATTGTCAATGAGTGACAGTCAACCATATAAAATCATGTCCATGCGCAGGTAAAAGCTCTATATCTCCGGGTACAGTCCTTGCACCACTGCTTTTCCTTATTCTCATATCAGATAAAGACAAAAATGCAAGTCACTGCTTCGTATCATCTTTTGCCGATGACACAAAAATCAGCATGAAAATTACCTCTGCTGAAGACATTGAAAATCTTCAAGCAGGTATTAATAAAGTTTTCGATTAAGCAACAGAAAATAACATGGTGTTTCATATTCGACCGATGTATAGTTGGACGTTTCAGATCGACCACACGTATAGTTTCTAAATTAAGCAACTGACATATATGGCTCTTCTTGCATGATAGTATGATGATAGATGAAATTACTGGTGTCAATTTTACTTTGCCTCAAAGTTACAAGATTTTGTTGAAGGTATCTTGCCCTTAGATTGCTTATTGACAATCTAACTTTAATTTGATCCCAATCTTAATTTCTACTTTAAAGGCAGAGTTTTTGGCTAGCTCATCAGCTCTATCATGCGTTCGGAAGCCAACATGAGATGGAGTCAACATGAAATGGACTCTGTTACCATCATTAATAATTTTGTTGTATTTGTGTCTAACTTCAGACACGAGCAATTTGCAGTTATAAAGAGTTGAGAGCAATAAATGATAAAAAGTCACTTACACTTAATGTATCAAGTTTGGAGACTTGTACACATTTCAGTGCAAGGAGCAAGGCAAACAGTTCGGTTTGAAGTGTAGAGGCCCAGTTATTTATACGGACTCCCCACTCAAAATATTAGCCATTGGGGATGAGTCGGTCACATGTGGAGGATTGGGTAGTGAAGGGAAGGCACGTAAGCTTGCATTTAGTACAGCAGACATGAGGCAGATATTGCGTTCCCAATCAGATATATGATGAGACTATAGTGTTGAAAGAAAAGGACACCCGTGAATTCTTGAGTGTTAGAAATAATATGAGTGACCTTCGCCCCACTCATGCACCACCTGCCCGCATAGTTCACGCACAATCTCCCCCACCAACTTTGTTCCCTGCGTCCTTGCCTCGGGGCCTAACCTCACGCCCACCGTCATACCTTGCCAACCTTAAGAAAACCTCTCATTCATGAAGTGCAGGAATAATATAGCTCGCCCTGAAGGATGGCAGACGCTGCTCCAACCATACAGGACCGTTGCAGTCAAGAAAACCGTTTAGTAAACAATGTCCCCAAAATACCATGCCAGGTTTGTGGCAAAGATTCCTTTCAAACGATAGGACCCTAAACACACAGAAATCACACTAACGTGAAATATATAAATGACAAAATCCACTAGAGCTGTGATGAGGAGCGAACCTACGACCCCGCATACTCTACCACTAGACCACCATGACTTGCAAAGTCATACAAACGGATTTCTTCTGAAATCATAGAAAGTCTGTCGATGGTACCTTATGTAAACGTAACGTATGTGAGAGCTCTTGGATGTTATACCCCCTCCCCGCTCAGCTCGTTGTCGCCGTCTGGGGGCTTAGTGGGCGGCTGCCGGAGTGTGATGCTCCTTGGGACAGTCCTCTGTCCTTTTCTAGCCTTGTGCTCCTGCTGCCGTCCTCTCCAATTCTGCTGGGCATCTTTTCCTTTTCCTTCTGTTTCGCTTTTCTCCCCCCTCTTCTCCTATCTGCTTGCCGTTTCCTGCCGACCTTTTGCTCGTTCTGGTTCTTCCCTTGGACTTCTTCTACTTTGACGCCCGGGTGCTTGAGGAGGCATACTCTTGCACCCGTAGAACTGCAGTACCCGACGTCGAGAGCGAGGGGAACCTTTTATTGTCAATCCCCACTTCGTCACTGAACCCGATCTCGACGGACTGTCGGTTTCTTAAGGTGGCGTTTGTGGGGCGTATACTCACGACGCACCCCTAGGAGGCCCCGACAAGATCGGCGATAGCTTCTTGTTGGGTGTCCTGCCTCTAATTGTGGCTCCATGGTGGGTGTGGGGGCACATTCGTGAGTGAATTCGTAATTTCGTCAAGATGATAACCCCTGTTTCGGCTGCTTCTGGCTTACCTTTTCAGGCTCGTGGGGTGGGCGACCAAGCCCCCGAGTCGGTCCGTATTGGAAGACCGGGCTCTGTAGCCTCCGCTGCATTGGGCCCCGACCTTGCTCCTCCTTTGGCCTCTCTGACTCCTTCCCCTGGCTCCCCTCCCTCCTCTGTGGTTGGGTCGAGCCCCAAGCCCCCAGTGGTGACTACCTCGTCCCCTGGCGCGGCTCCTTCTCTAGTTGTAACTACTGCGCCTTTTAACCCCTCTCTCTCTGGGGGTTCTCACCGCCGTTCTCGTCACGGCCGCCCTCGCTCGATTCCTTCCAGTTCTGCTACCTATCAAGCCTTGTTTGGTCCCGCTTCGTGGGCCAAATATTTTGATCTCCTCCCTCTTGATTCTGCGCCTCCTGACGATTTCTCCCTTCATCGACATCTCATTGATTCCGTGGATGCCTCCATTACTTTTAACCCCACTCGTCTCGGTACGCGTGTCGTTGCTGCTCCTTCTCAGGATGCTGCTTCCCGCTTGGCTGCCTTATCCTGCCTTGGCGAGACCCCCGTTCGGGTCTCGAAGAACGTTCAGTTGAATGCCAGTGTTGGCACTATTTTGCTCCCGCCCCATGTTGCGACCGGTGTTCGGGACCTACGCGACTGCCACGACGATATTCGACATATCCTCGCTGCCCAGGGCCATTCTATTCTCCAGGTGGACACGTTTACTCGTCCCCCTCGTGGTAGTCGCCGTCAACCCCTCCGGGTTGTGAAGATTACCTTTGATGGTAGGACCCTTCCACCCTCTGTCATTCTTGCTGGTGCCAGGTGCTCTGTCCAGGAGTACATTCCTTCTCCTCGGCTCTGCAACAAGTGCTGGAGGTTTGGGCATGGTGCCCTCCGCTGCTCCGGGACTGTCTCTCTCTGTCCTTTGTGTGGTGGCGAAGGTCACTCTAAGTCGGAGTGCGCTTCTCCCCAGGCTCGTTGCCTCAACTGCGGTGAGGCCCATCCTACCTTCTCCCGTGCGTGTGTCCATTACAAGCTTGAGGCAGCCGTCCTCAACTTGAAGCACCGGGAGCGTTTATCTTTTCCTGAGGCGAGGCGCCAGGTTCGCCGGCTCCCGCCTTATGCTAATATCTCTTATGCTCGCGTGTTGCGCTCTTCCTCTCCTCGTCCTTCCCGCCTTCCTCAGACTCACAACCGTTTCCAGGCCTTGGACCCTGATGCGCCCACTGCCCCCTCCTCTGTCCCTTTGGGTTCTCTCCCGAAGGATCCTCCTCCTGGTCCTCTGTCTGGGGTTCCCCTTCCTTCTACCCGGTCTGTCGTGTCTTCTGTGTCTCCTTCCTCGTCCCCCTCCGATCCTCCTTCCCATCCTCTTCCTCCATCTATCGGCTCTCCCCGCCGCCTGTCGGTGCGGGCGGATGTCCATCGCTCTCCTAACGGCCGTCGTGTGTGCTCTCGTTCGGCTTCTCCTGTTGAGACACTGGAATCCGTTGCCCGGTACGTAGTTGCTGGGACACCGGTCTCTTTAAGTCAGAAGCGTAAGCCTGGCTCCTCTCCTTCCTCTTCCCCGGCGGGTAAGAAGGCTTCGCTTTCTTCCTCAGCTCCTCCTTCTGGCTCTGTTGCTCCTTCCACTCCCGTTTCAGTGCTTGCGCCCCCTGTTCCCGCTATGGAGGTTTCTTTGGCCCCTGCTTCCCTTTCGGTTGCTGCTCTTGCTGGGGTGCGCTCCTCTCTTTCTACTCCCCCTCTTCCTGCTGCTGTCCTTGACTGCTCCTCTCCGTTGTCTCCTCCTCCTCCTCCTCCTCCTCCTCCTCCTCCTCCTCCTCCTCCGGACCCTGCCCGCCCACCTCTGATCTGTTCTCCCGTTTCCTTCCCTCCGTCTTTGCTCAGTTTACCCATGCCCCCTAACCCTGACTTTGCTGACCCTGATCCCGACCCTGATATTCTTTAACGTGCTCTGTTGGTCTTTCGCCTTTGTTTCTTCCTTGTTCTCTGTTTTTGTCCTTTCTCTTCTCGTCGTTGTCCATTCTTCAATGGAACGTTCGAGGTTATTACGCCAATTTCCTCGAACTCCAACTTCTGGTTTCGCGGTTTTCGCCCCTTTGTGTCTGTCTCCAGGAGCCGATGCTTGGTGCTCGTCCTGGTCGTTTTCGTGGCTATTCCTTTCTCTCCCCCCCCCCCAGCCATTGCTGGGGCTTCTAATTCTTCTGCTCTCTTGATTCGGGCTGATGTTCCCTTTGTTCCTTTACTTTTTCCTTCGCCTCTCCATTGTTCTGCTGCTCGTATCTTTGTGGGGAAATGGTACACAGTTTGTTCCATTTATCTCCCCCCGAGTGTCCCGCTCTCTCTTCCTGATTTGAAACACCTCCTAGACTCCTTGCCGGAGCCTGTGCTCCTGCTGGGTGACTTCAATTGTCGTCATTCTCTTTGGGGTGACGTTCTGACGAATACCCGGGGTCGCCTCCTTGAGCCGTTTCTCCTCTCTTCTTCCCTGTCTCTTCTGAATTCTGGTGAGCCCACTCATTTGGACTCTCGAACTCGTACCCTTTCTTGTCTTGATCTTTCTCTCTGCTCTTCTTCTCTTTACTTAGATTTCACATGGCAGGTTCTTGATGACCTCCATGGAAGTGATCATTTCCCCATCCTTGTTTCCTTTTTCTCTTTTCGCCCTTCCCTCTCTTTCCCTAGGTGGCAGTTTGCTAAGGCGGACTGGACCCTATTTTCCCTCAGTGCTACTCTCTCTGACCTCTCCCTTCTGCCCCTCTCTCGCGCTCTCCTCCTTTTTCATGACACTGTCTTCGACGCTGCCCTCCGCTCTATTCCTCGCTCTTCCTCTCGGGGTCCACGGAAGTGCGTTCCCTGGTGGAATGCGGACTGTGCTCGGGCTGTCCGCTGTAAGCGTGCAGCCTGGAAGAAGCACCGCCGTAGGCAGACGACCGATTCTTTTCTTTTCTTTCGGAAAGCGAGTGCGGTGGCCCGTAGGGCCATCCGTACGGCTAAACGTGAATGTTGGGCATCTTATGTCTCGACAATTACGTCCGAAACCCCTCTGGCCCAGATCTGGAAGCGTATCCGCAAGATAGCGGGTAAGTTCGTTCCCGATGTTTCACCGGTCCTTCACCTCCATGATACTCTTGTGGCGGACCCGTTGCAGGTCGCTTCCGAACTGGGTTCCCACTTTTCTTCTGTTAGCTCTGGTCTTCATCTTCCCCAATCTTTCCTTCTTCGTAAACCTGTCCTTGAGTCTCGTCCTTTAGATTTCTGCACTCATCTTCAGCTTCCCTATAATGATCCCTTCTCTCTCTCTGAACTTCGTTCTGCCCTGGCCCTCTGCGGTTCTACGGCGGCGGGCTCCGATGGTATTCATTATGAGATGCTTCGCCATCTCCCTCCGAGCACGTCTCAGTATTTACTGAGTCTGTATAATCGGATCTGGGAGTCGTCGTCAGTCCCTGAGGACTGGCTCGATGCCGTTGTCCTCCCTGTTCGCAAACCGGGGTCTCTGGGTACTTCCCCTAAGGACTTTCGCCCTATTGCTCTCACAAGTTGTGTCTGCAAACTCTTTGAACGTATGGTTAACGTTCGTCTGATGTGGTTCCTGGAACACCATCACCTCCTCTCCCCTTCTCAATTTGGTTTCCGCAAGTGCCGCAGCACGACAGATGTCCTGGTGAACTTGGAGGTCTATATACGTACTGCTTTTGCTGCGAAGACCTCCGTTGTTGCCGTCCTTTTTGACCTAGAAAAGGCTTACGACACCACTTGGCGTTATCATATCCTATCTCAACTTCATTCTTTTGGCCTTCGTGGTCATCTCCCTCTCTTTCTCCGCAGCTTCCTCTCTCGTCGTTCCTTTCGGGTGCGCCTTGGTACCGCTCTCTCTCCCTCTTTTCAGCAATACGAAGGTGTGCCCCAGGGTAGTGTTCTGAGCACTACTCTTTTTCTGGTTGCCCTCAATGGTCTTCTTTCCTCTCTTCCTTCTGGTGTCTTCTCCGCTCTCTATGTCGATGATCTTACCCTTTGTTTTCAGGGTGATGATTCACCTCTCCTTCAACGCCGGCTTCAACTTGCGATTGATGCCGTGTCGTCTTGGGCCACAGGTCATGGCTTCAAGTTCTCTACTTCTAAGACTTGTGCCATGACTTTTACGCGGAAACGGGTTGTTCTTCGTCCCTCTTTGTCACTTTATGGTCATCCCCTTGAATACAAAGATTCCGCGAAGCTTTTGGGGTTATTCCTTGACACTCGTTTGTCTTGGTCTCCCCATATCTCTTACCTCCGTGTTGAGTGCTCTAAGTCCCTTACCCTCCTTCGGGTCTTGTCCCATACTTCTTGGGGGGCAGATAGGCGCACTCTCCTTGCTTTACATTCCTCTCTCGTCCTGTCTAAGCTCGATTATGGTTGCCCTGCTTACTCGTCTGCTTCTCCTTCTACTCTTCGCCGTCTTGATGCTTTGCACCATACTGGGTTGCGCCTCAGTTCTGGTGCCTTTCGTTCGACTCCCGTCCTTAGCTTGTATGTTGACACTGGCTTCCTGTCTCTCCAGGACCGCCGTGATCGCTACTGTCTTCGCTATCTTGCGCGGTCCTTGCAACATCCTTCCTCTCGTCTCTGTCGTGCTTTAACTTTTACCCCTCCTGCGGTTCCTGTTCCTCTTCACCACCTCCCTCTTTCTGTCCGGTTATCTCGCCTGCAGGATTCTCTTTCCGTTCGTATTTCTGATGTTTCTCCTCGTGTTGTTCCTTCTTTGCCCCCGTGGAGGGTCCCTCTTCCGCGGTTTTGTACGTCCTTGACTCGTATCACTAAAGCTTTTACCCCTCCTACAGTTCTAAAACGCCTTTTCCTCGAGCACTTTTCTTCTCACTCCCGCTCCGTTTCTGTCTTCACCGATGGGTCTAAGTCAGCGGACGGTGTTGGCTACTCTGTTGTTTTTCCTGATCGCACTTATATGTGTCGCTTGCCTCCGGAGACTAGCATCTTTACAGCGGAACTTTATGCTATTCTCTATGCTCTTCGTCTCCTGCTTTCTCGTTGTCAGTCTTCCTTTGTGGTTGTTGTTGACTCTCGTAGTGCCCTCATGGCTCTCGGGTGCTTTAATCCAGTTCATCCGGTAGTTGTCGAGATCCAGCATTGGCTGTTTCTCGTTCACAGTAAATTTAAGTCGGTTGAGTTTTGTTGGGTTCCCAGCCATATTGGCGTGTCTTTAAATGAGCGTGCGGATGCTGCCGCTAAGGAAGCTGTCCGCTCTTGTCCCATCTCTCGTAAAGGCATTCCGTATTCCGACTTTTACCCGGTTATCCATTCCTCAGTCCTTACCCGTTGGCAGGCCTCTTGGTTGTCTGTTACTGGTAACAAGCTACGTACTCTTAAATGTTGTGTTTCCTCGTGGCCGTCCTCCTTCCACCGTAACCGGCGGTGGGAAACAGCTCTAGCGAGGTTGCGTATTGGCCATACTCGCTTAACCCATGGTCACTTGATGGAGCGCCGCCCTGCTCCTTATTGTCCTAGTTGCATTGTCCCTCTTACGGTCGTGCATGTCCTTCTTGAATGTCCTGACTTCCAGGACGAGCGTGTGTCTTGCTTTCCGACCGCCCCTCGCGGTCACCTGTCCCTCGATAGAATTCTTGGTGACTCGGATACTTTTGATATCGTTCGCCTTATGCGTTTTTGTTCTCGTATTGGCATCCTTGGTGATATTTAGCGCCCTCTGATTATTTTGCGTATTTGATGGTGCTACATAGCCTTCCCGGTTTGGTGCCTTCTTTTGATAATTACTTACTTGGATGTTATAGAGGAGGCTCACAAGTCCCTCAGACAACCCACACTTCTCACCAACTTTCCTGTCTTAAGGTTACCTTTTGGTGGCACTCACAGCATCCACCACCACAACTCTCTCTCACATTCCAAAGGCAGTGTCCCCATTTGCTCCAGGAAAATATACCAGCCCGTACTAGTACTTTCTATACAGCCTATACCAGTACTTTATAAAACTACAAAGTACAAAGTACTTATTGGGAAACTCATTAATTATTTGGTGGAAAGTACCAACATGTAGTGATGGACAACCACAACATTGACTTTTACTATTGAATTTTGACAAATCTCAAACTTTTTAACTGTACCATAAATATAAGACCCAAACTAGCCTCTCCTAGCAATTCTACGCCTATTACACGCTATCCTAGGCCAATTATAGTACATATATGTCGCTTATTATGTCTGAGAATAGTTAAGTTTGGTTTTTTTGCTTCATTTTTCCAGACTCCGTTAAACGAATATTACAAAAGAGGTTTACTGGAGGTCCATCGCTACATTTTGGTACTGTATACCAAATATATAATATAAGTACTATAATTTCAGGAAGATGAACTCAACTATCTTGTCAAATACCTTGACAAGGAAGTTAAAGAACGGTCTATTAATCTCGATGCCTCAGCCACCATCATTCAAATCACAATTTGCTCTTGTTTAGCAATATTTGTTTAGGGGCAAATCACCAAAAACTGAACAGTTGTTCACATGGAAATTACTTTTAAAATAAAAAAATAGAGATGGTAATACTTCCTCCTGATAAAAGTTTCAGCCCCCTAAGATAAATATTAAAATACAGAGAAATCACATTATCGTGATATATCAATGAGTATATCCACAGGAACCGTGATGAGGATTTAAACCTATCCTCAGCAAGGCTCTTGTGGATTTTCTTATTGGTACAGCACATTAATGTAATTTCTCTCGCTATTGAACGAGGGGCGTCAGAATTACTGGACGGCAGAACTAGGTACATGGGGGATATGTGTGACTCCCTGGTTCGGCTTCAGTGGAAGCCTTTGGAATCCCCGAGGGTGCTGTAGTACCTCAGGTTGCAATTATTTTGACCATGTCGTTGCGTAGGCTTTTAGAACAGGCATCTGGGAACATCCAGCACATAGGTTCGAATTCGCATCATGGCTCCCGTGAATTTTCTCATATATATTATAAAAAAATTATTCAAAAACAATTTTTAAAATGAAGATCATATACAAATTTTATCCGGATTTATATAGACTGCACTAAGATTGTAACGGGGGGGGGGGGGTAAAGAGCTCCATCTAGTCCATTATTCCACTCCCCAGTTAACTAACGAGGCCGGGGGAAACAGCTCTCTTTAGTCCGTTATCCCGTCCTCAGTTAGCTAACTATTCTAGAACACCCCAGAGTTCCTAAGGCAACCTCTCTCGTTCAACACCTTGTAACCCAGGTATTCTATTACCTAGGTGCACTGACTACAAGGCGCCGTAACTTGATCAGCTACCCGAAACTCTAGAGAAGTCTAGAACACATTTCACTGCCCAAACGTATAAGAGAAACGAAAGGAAAGAGATGAATAATGAAGTAATTAGTGAGGGTTTGGGGTGAGGGAGGTAGAGAGGTGGGAGGAGCGAGGAGGGTCATCAGTAGAAAGGGAGAGTTTGGAGAGGGGTGGAGGGGGGGAGGAGTAGATAGGTAGAAGTAGAAAATTAGATAGTAGAAGTAGAAGAAGAAATGCTGCCACCATCCATTCATTTGTCAGTACCTACAAGACAAGGAATGGAACTTGTCTGTATCATAATATTCCCAAAGATGTTATCACGAGGTCATTATTAGTATGTTCCATCTATATCATGTACTCATTAAAATCATGAAACCAGTAACTGCAAAGGCTTTCTCATCTCAACTCAAAAACTCTAGGGGACAAAGTTAAAGACAATTTAAACAATAAATTCATCAATTATATTTCACATGATAATTATCATAATTTAAGCAATTCAACTTAATGTTCAAAATTAATATGCAAAGTGAGTCATCATCCAAGAATTCGAGAACCCTACACCTGTCTGCCCCTGATCATCACACAACACTTGTAAATACGACTGTCACATTTCATGCTCAACTCACCAAGTGTCTGCCTATAGCTGGATAGAGAGGAAGGGGGGGGGGGAGTCTGTAGTTGACAGAGATAGTCCCGCCCCGCCGGCTGACAGCCTCCCTGGCTAGGCTGTCCTCTGTTCTGCTCTGCTGGCGGTTCTCCTATTGCTTGTCCTCCTTTGCTACAGCTCCCTCAGTATATATTGGGAAACCTAGTAGCTAACTCTGCCCACAAGTAGATAGCTGCAGGCTCTCAACCAAACCACTCCTTAAACATCAGCATGTTTGAAGGCTATCAGGCTACAATTATCAGATTAACAGAAGCAAGGTGAATTTCGCATGAACTGGCCTCAGGTCAACTTGAGGTCATTAACGCTTAGAGTTGTGAGTTTCAGGCCGACAGACTGGCGCCTCTCAAATCTTGCCTGGCTTGACTCATGTACTATATATATTTTAAATTAAACAAAACACCTTTACGGTGTTACAAGATATCGTAAGAGCACCTAGTGTTGATTTTATCCACAATATTCAATATGTCTTGTAGTAGTAAACAAAAATATTTTCTGGCGACCACTGCAATTATGCACCAAATTTATGCATTTGAAAATTTCTAACACTAAGATTTCTGCATTAAATTTAAATTTAAATTAAATAAAAATTCTAATTGGACATTGTAGAGGTAGTCACTCTGCATATAATCTGTTGATTGATGAGAATTGCTTGAAAATAAGCTGGCGACTAGTTTGCAGTTTAACAAAAATTATGCGAAATTTTAAAGTCATATATTCTGACAATCATTTGGAGCACTTCTAATCTACTGATTTCCTTCTAACTTCCCGTACATATAGCTGGGTATGTGTATTCTAACATGGCAAAGGTTCGGCAAAATATCTCATGAAACTAAAGAGGAAAAAATAATTACCTCACCCCAAAATAATTATGTAAATTTTGGTTATATTTATATGTATATTCTACTTCGCATATGAAGTAGCATTAACTCCTAGTGGGGACTCCATTACTACTCCGTTTTTCTGCGAATACATGTTTCCCCAAGGGGGTGTGAAAGGGCTATTCTGCAGATTGACATCAAAAGGGTGTCGGTGGCATCACAAGGATGTCTGTGGCATCAAAAGAGTGTCGGTGGCATCAAAAGAGTGTCGGTGGCATCAAAAGGATGTCTGTGGCATCAAAAGGATGTCTGTGGCATCAAAAGGATGTCTGTGGCATCAAAAGGATGTCTGTGGCATCAAAAGGATGTCTGTGGCATCAAAAGGATGTCTGTGGCATCAAAAGGATGTCTGTGGCATCAAAAGGATGTCTGTGGCATCAAAAGAGTGTCGGTGGCATCAAAAGAGTGTCGGTGGCATCAAAAGAGTGTCGGTGGCATCAAAAGGATGTCTGTGGCATCAAAAGGGTGTCTGTGGCATCAAAAGGGTGTCGGTGGCATCAAAAGGATGTCTGTGGCATCAAAAGGGTGTCGGTGGCATCAAAAGGGTGTCATTCACAATCTCTTGGATATTGTGAATGTGGCCATGGGGTCCCAACTACGAGTACTCTTTGCTAACTTCTAAATGGGACATCTAGAAATCACAGGGAAACTTCGCATCTACTACAGATACATCGATGATATATTCGTATGTGTGAAAGACCTCCAGGAACTGACGCGATTAAAGGATCTACTTACCAAAAACTCAGTTCTTAACTGTACTCATGCACTATCGATGGTGCACTCCCTTTCCTCGATGTCTACGTGAGAACTAAAGACAACACTTTCACCACTGAAGTTTATACTAAACACACCAACATTACAATGTGAATGAATAAAATGTACAAGAATGTAACAATTCTTGTATATATCTCAAAAAAAGAAAAGAATAGTCACTCCTAATGCCAAGACAGACATAAAACTAGTGATATAAACGCATGTACACACAGAGCCCTTCCTCATTGTTCCGACTGGCAGAAAATCCTCAAGGAACTGGACAGAAACCTTCAGGTATTAATGAACAAAGGGGTACACAAATAAAGTGAACACCCATATCAGAAGATAATTAGAAAAATGGTATAACAGAGAGTAACATCCGCAACAGCAACGAACCCCTCCCATAAACCTCTCTTACAAATCCTCTATGAGCTTACAGTATAAAACAAAAGAAAGAATAATTACAATTACAATTTCCAATCGAGTGAAACCGACAGCCCCAGACCAAAGATTAGAATTCATTATTTACCACAAAACAAAAAGGACTGTTGGTTTAATGCTTAAGAACAACACTAATGAACAATACAACTCTCTACAAATAGGAAACGTGGTATACCAACTTACATGACAGCAAGAAGGCTGTCTCTTTAGATCCACTTATATTGGTAGATCACCAATACCACTACAAAACTTTCGCGAAGACTGACCCGCCATCTACAAGCTGGTGTTCCTAGAAACCATATGCAAAGTTTACATAATGCAACATTCACTAGGAACATGCTAGTAGGAAACACAATGTTCTACAAATTGTAGAATGCAAATGAACGTGACATGAACAAGAACTCTGAGCAAGACGATCTTATTCTAGCTATGATGTCTGGGTTAGAGGAGACTACTTCCCATTTGAAAGGGTTTAGGAAGAGACCAAGGTTTACTTCTTGCTCCCTTATTTTTCTGATGTCTTCCAAGAGGTGGTTTAGATGGCTAGCTATAGTACAATCGTCCAAACACCAGATGTTGATCTCGCTGGACAAACTTGTGGTGATTTTTTTAAGTCTAAGCAGATCAGAAGAGGAGCTTGAGGATCATCTTGCTGAACACCTTCACGTGATCTGATTTCGTGTTCGCCAAAGAGCAATTTTGATTCACAACTGTAGCACGATAGAATGAATGGGAAGAGAGACCGAAGTGACGATACACAGCACCGAGAATACATCTCTTCTGACCAATGTGTGTATTCAAAAATTTAGTAAGGTCTTCACAAGATTGCTATTTTCTTAAATAAATTAACTTTGGGGTTCAGTTTCTGAACCCATTATATGCCTCTATGACCATTTCCACCTCCACCCCCCGGGATGGGAATTGGCGGCGTAATAAATTACTAAATGAATGAAATGGTTAGATTGTTTGTAGACATAATTTGTTCTTAAAACTTTGTTGTTTGTTCACTCAGGGTTAAAAGATAAAGTGGTTTCTTAATTATATTTTGAAATCGTTGGGGTGACACTTTCCCTCCCCCTCTCTTCTCCTCTTTCCTTCCCCCTCTCTTCTCCTCTTTCCATTCCCCTCTCTTCTCTACTTTCTACTCTCCCTCTCTTCTCTACTTTCCTTTTCCCTCTCCTCTCCACTCTTCCTCCCCCTCTCTTATCTTTCCCCCCTCTTTTCTTTACTTTCCTTCTCCCTCTCTTCTCCAATCTCCCTTCCCCTCTTTTCTCCTCTTTCCCCTCCCCTCTCCCTCCCGCTCTTTTCTCCTCTTCCCTTCCCCCTTTCTTCTCTACTTTCTACTCTCCCTCTCTTCTCTACTTTCCCCTCTTCCTCTCTTCTCCTCTTTCCGTCTCCCTCTCTTCTCCACTTTCCCTCCCACTCTCTTCTACTCCTCTTTCCCTTCCCCTTTCTTTTCCACTTTCCCCCTCCACCTGTCGTCTTCTCTCCCCCACCAACTCTCCCTATCTCCCATCTTTGCCCCTTCACATTTCACATTTCCCTCTTTCTTCCCCTTTTCACCCCTTCCCCTCTCCTACCTCCCTCACGCTCTCCTCCCATCTGACCCACTATGCCGCTCTCCTTCTCTCAGAACATTGCCTCTCAAAAGTACCGAATCACCTTCTGTGGTTGATTGTTCAATAAATCCCTGAACAATATGTTTAACTGATCTCTAACCCTGTCTATGGAGGCCAGAAGAAAATGTATATATGCTGGTTAGCATTGTAAATGTGTGGCCACGTTTGTGGTAGAAAATAATAATAATAAAAAAAAAAATCCCCTGCTCTCCATGCCTCTCTCCCTCCTTGCTCCCTTCCCCTTCCCACATCTTCTCCCCATCTCTCTTTTTCCATCTCTCCCTCTCTACTTCTTTCCCTCTCAGAACATAAACTAGAGTAAACACATTGCGTATCCACAACGGTACTGTTGCAATTGTTACATTGGTGCAACGTTGCAACAACATGGGGTAAATAAAGAATGTAAGCTAGTAAGAGAAATTATGTGAAAAACTTTGGCAAAAATACCATTTCAGACATAATAGAAGCCGCTGGGTTTGTGAATAGGAGCAGATCCTTTTTAAAGTGGCGTGAAGCTAGCCCCAACCTTCTGGGCTCCAACACTGGACAAACATGTTCCATTTTGTGGAGACAGATTGCGAACTGTCTTCGGGTCAATGCTGGTATGGGTCACGTGTCTGTCAGTAATGGCTTTCACAACTACTTTTTAACTGCTCAGAATCAGTTAGCAAATAACTACAAGAACAAAATGACCGTTAAGGTACTCATGCAGTACTCTCCTCTCAACAACCTATATAACATATTTATCCATTTTCAGTATTACATTCAAAATAGTTGTAGTGAGGCATTTTTTTGTACTTCCACTATTCTTATTTCCAGGTAAGAATAATTTCGAGGACAATATGTACTGTGTGTATATAGCCAGTGATGTTTGGTCTTCACAGTCTGTATTGAGATATTATTCACGAGTATCTCAACCTAACATCTATTCCTCTCCTTCAGTTCTCTTCATCCACCACCTCCTCCCTGTTCTTTATTTCCTCCATCTCTCTCGCTATCCCTTCCTAGCTCTTTCTCTCACTAATACTTCCCACTCTCCATACACGGCTGGTCCACTCTCCTTCCTTCGTGACCTTGCGGTGCTACCAGAGCGCCGCGTGACTCTTGCACCAGTAACAGCAGCACCATAATATCTGCTGCAGGTGGTGCAGTTGAAGGAGCTGCTCGAGGTGCGACACAGCGTCTTCATCATCGGGCAGGCGGGCACAGGCAAGACCCAGGTGTGGCGGACATTGTTCAGGACAATGCAGAACATGAAGCAAAAGCCCATCTGCTTCGACCTCAACCCCAAAGCCGTCACCAGGGACGAACTCTTCGGCTACATCAACTCAGCCACCCGGGAATGGA
Organism: Procambarus clarkii; assembly: GCF_040958095.1. Lineage (NCBI taxonomy): Eukaryota > Metazoa > Arthropoda > Malacostraca > Decapoda > Cambaridae > Procambarus > Procambarus clarkii. Next base: position 30,522,732 of record NC_091174.1, read on the forward strand.
AGGATGGTAAGCGAGAGATGGTGGATGATAGACGTTACTATGTAGGGGGCTTCTGCCTCATCACTCTCTACAACCAAATATTATATACAAATAATAAAGTATATTTATCATTATCATAGTTTTGCTATTAAGAAAACTCATTTATCTAATAATTTTATTTGTCCAAAAAACTTTATGATAAATCAGTTTATGCCTTGATCATGAAGGGGTACACGAGTATCGGTCGATTAAGTTAATTGTAAAAAATGTAATTCAGATCTGCACTTAACTTATCGTTTTTAAGACTTTGCTTGACTGCAGTTGATTATTCAATCCCGTCTTCAACGTCCTTAAAGAGACTAATATGAAAGATTTTGTGGTACTGTTTTTGTGCAGCTGCTGGTGTTGCTGCTTCTAGTGCTGCTGTGTGTGTATTGTACCTGGTGTTGCTGCTTCTAGTGCTGCTGTCTGTAATGAACCTGGTGTTGCTGCTTCTAATGCTGCTGTCTGTAATGAACCTGGTGTTGCTGCTTCTAGTGCTGCTGTCTGTAATGAACCTGGTGTTGCTGCTTCTAGTGCTGCTGTGTGTGTATTGTACCTGGTGTTGCTGCTTCTAGTGCTGCTGTCTGTAATGAACCTGGTGTTGCTGCTTCTAATGCTGCTGTCTGTAATGAACCTGGTGTTGCTGCTTCTAGTGCTGCTGTCTGTAATGAACCTGGTGTTGCTGCTTCTAGTGCTGCTGTCTGTAATGAACCTGGTGTTGCTGCTTCTAGTGCTGCTGTCTGTAATGAACCTGGTGTTGCTGCTTCTAGTGCTGCTGTCTGTAATGAACCTGGTGTTGCTGCTTCTAGTGCTGCTGTCTGTAATGAACCTGGTGTTGCTGCTTCTAGTGCTGCTGTCTGTAATGAACCTGGTGTTGCTGCTTCTAGTGCTGCTGTCTGTAATGAACCTGGTGTTGCTGCTTCTAGTGCTGCTGTCTGTAATGAACCTGGTGTTGCTGCTTCTAGTGCTGCTGTCTGTAATGAACCTGGTGTTGCTGCTTCTAGTGCTGCTGTCTGTAATGAACCTGGTGTTGCTGATTCTAGTGCTGCTGTCTGTAATGAACCTGGTGTTGCTGCTTCTAGTGCTGCTGTCTGTAATGAACCTGGTGTTGCTGCTTCTAGTGCTGCTGTCTGTAATGAACCTGGTGTTGCTGCTTCTAGTGCTGCTGTCTGTAATGAACCTGGTGTTGCTGCTTTTAGTGCTGCTGTGTGTGTATTGTACCTGGTGGTGCAGCTCCGCCTAATACTGCTGTGTGAAACGTACTTGGTGCAGCTGCTGGCGGTGCTGCTGTTTGTAATGCACTTGATGCAGCTGCTAGTACTGCTGCTCCTAGTACTCGAAATTTGCTGCTGCTGTCTGTAATGTACCTCGTACAGTTGCAAGTACTGCTGCTCCTAGTGCTGCTTTCTATAATGTACCTGATGCAGCTGTTGGTACTGCTGCTGTCTGTAATGTACCTGGTGCAGCTGCTGGCGCTGCTGTCTGTAATGAACCTGGTGCAGCTGTTGTCGCTGCTGACTATAATGTATCAGGTGCAGCTGCTGGTGCTCTTCCTGGGTGCTTCTACTCCTAGTGCTGCTGTCTGTAATGTACCAGGTGCAGCTGCTGGTACTGCTCCTCTCGGTGCTGCTGTCTGTAGTGTACCTGGTGCAGCGGCTGATACTGCTGCTTCTAGTGCTGCTGTTTGTAATGTACCTGGTGCAACTGCTGCTGCTCTTAGTGCTGCTCTCTGTAATGCACCTGGTGCAGCTGCTAATGCTGCAGCTTCTAGTGTTGATGTTTGTAGTGTACCTGGTGCAGCTGCTGCTGCTCTTAGTGCTGCACCTGGAACTGTTCATGGTGCAGCTGCCGGTGCTGCTCCTCCTAGTGCTGATGTCTGTAATGTAACTGGTGAAACTACTGGTGCTGTTACTACTAGTACTGCTATCTGTAATGAACCTGGTACTGCTGCTGCTGGTGCTGCTGCTGGTGCTGCTCCTGGTGCTTCTCCTTCGAGTGTTGCTGTCTGTAATGTACCTGTTGCATCTGCTGGTGCTGCTGCTTTTAGTGCTGATGTTTGTAATATATCTGATGCAGCTGCTGGAGCTCCTCCTCCTTGTGCTGATATCTGTAAAGAACCTGGCGCAGCTGCTGGTGATGCTCCTCCCATTGCTGCTGTCTGTAATGTACCTGGGGCAGCTTCTGTAGCTCCTCCTCCTTGTGCTGATATCTGTAAAGAACCTGGCGCAGCTGCTGGTGATGCTCCTCCCATTGCTGCTGTCTGTAATGTACCTGGGGCAGCTTCTGTAGCTACTCCTCCTTGTGCTGATATCTGTAAAGAACCTGGCGCAGCTGCTGGTGATGCTCCTCCCATTGCTGCTGTCTGTAATGTACCTGGGGCAGCTTCTGAAACTACTCCTCCTAGTTCTGTTGTGTTTAATGTACTTTTTGCAGCTGGTGGTACTATTGCTTCGAGTGCTGCTGTCTGTAATGAATCTGGTGCAGCTGCTGTTACTGTTTCTGCTAGTTCTGCTGTCTGTATTGTACGTGGTGCAGCTGCTAATGCTGCAGCTTCTAGTGTTGCTGTTTGTAATGTACCTGGTGCAGCTGCTGCTCCGCATAGTGCTGATGTCTGTAATGTACCTGGTGTGCTGTTGATGCTGCTCCTGGTCCAGCTGCTGGTGCTGATCCTCCTAGTGCTGTGGGTTGTAATGTATCTGGTGCAGCTGCTGGTCCTGCTGCTCTTAGTGCTGCTGTCTGTAATGTACCTTGTGCTTCTTCCCCTGGTGCTGCTGACTGAATATGTAAATAGTGCAGCTTCAGGAGCTTCTTCTCCTAGTGCTGCTGTCTGTAATGAACCTGATGCAGCTGGTGGTACTGTTGCTCTTAGTGCTGCTGTCTGTAATGAACCTGGTGCAGCTGGTGGTACTGTTGCTCTTAGTGCTGCTGTCTGTAATGAACCTGATGCAGCTGGTGGTACTGTTGCTCCTAGTGCTGCTGTCTATAATGAACCTGGTGCAGCTGGTGGTACTGTTGCTCCTAGTGCTGCTGTCTGTAATGAACCTGGTGCAGCTGGTGGTACTGTTGCTCCTAGTGCTGCTGTCTGTAATGAACCTGATGCAGCTGGTGGTACTGTTGCTCTTAGTGCTGCTGTCTGTAATGAACCTGATGCAGCTGGTGGTACTGTTGCTCCTAGTGCTGCTGTCGGTAATGAACCTGATGCAGCTGGTGGTACTGTTGCTCCTAGTGCTGCTGTCTGTAATGAACCTGATGCAGCTGGTGGACACCTGGTAACACTGTGTCTGGTGGAGCACCTCGTGACACTCCCTTAAACCAAATGTTACTTATTTCACTTAGTTTTATCCGACAGGTCTGTTCTCGAGCCTGATGAGGGACCAAGCCAACATGGCCGGAGACGCCCCCAAGTGGATCATCCTGGACGGCGACATCGATCCAATGTGGATCGAATCCCTCAATACCCTCATGGACGACAACAAGGTCATGACGCACATGTTTACATCTACTTGTTGATTGTCTCATGAGAGTAGCAATGATTGAGTGTGAACCAGCGGGGCTCCGGGCCACTTATACATAGTACCAGCTCCCATGTTTTTGTTGCGTGTGAGTGAGGGTTAACTGACTCACCATCACCAGTGTTGCTTGTGAGTGAGGGATGACTGACTCACCATCACCAGTGTTGCTTGTGAGTGAGGGTTGACTGACTCACCATCACCAGTGTTGCTTGTGAGTGATGACTGACTCACCATCACCAGTGTTGCGTGTGAGTGAGGGATGACTGACTCACCATCACCAGTGTTGCTTGTGAGTGAGGGATGACTGACTCACCATCACCAGTGTTGCTTGTGAGTGAGGGTTGACTGACTCACCATCACCAGTGTTGCTTGTGAGTGAGGGTTGACTGACTCACCATCACCAGTGTTGCTTGTGAGTGAGGGTTGACTGACTCACCATCACCAGTGTTGCTTGTGAGTGAGGGATGACTGACTCACCATCACCAGTGTTGCTTGTGAGTGAGGGATGACTGACTCACCATCACCAGTGTTGCTTGTGAGTGAGGGATGACTGACTCACCATCACCAGTGTTGCTTGTGAGTGAGGGATGACTGACTCACCATCACCAGTGTTGCTTGTGAGTGAGGGATGACTGACTCACCATCACCAGTGTTGCTTGTGAGTGAAGGATGACTGACTCACCATCACCAGTGCTGCTTGTGAGTGAAGGATGACTAAGTCACCATCACCAAATCCCGAGAGTAACTACTTGTCCAAATACTCACATACCTGGACGCCTGAAGTGATAAATGCAGTCTGCTGCAAGCAGTTCACATTGCTCCTCCAGATTACACACATGACTTGATGCTGAAAAATTACCAGGAAACGGATCATCAATAGTGTCTTGCACCATAACTGTCAGGTATTAATTCCCGTCACACATGAGAGAACTCTTTCCACTTTCTGCCATTCTCGGACGCTTTCATACCATCTTGCAGATCTGCGAACAAGTCGATCCTGTGATGTTCCGTCTTCATTTGAGGTAGATTTTGGTACATTCCATAAGCAGGACGCGATAGCTTCGGGTCCTGCTTATGGAGCTTTAAATAGATAAAGACACTGCCTGACTGCCTGATACAAGGATCGAACATCAACTCTCTGTGACATCAAACAACAAAGTGATATTCCATGACCAACTCACAAATCCTTTTATCCGAGTGTGATATCACTAGTATCCTCCAGAAGGCTACATCATATTTTATTGAAATGCATCGAGTCGTCGACAGATATGATATCAGAGCACAACCAGGCACCATATTGATTGGCAAAAATAATTAAATCTCACATGAAACCAACATCAACCTCACTACACAAGTTCATATATGTCGGCCATAATTCCAATATTCACTGGCAGAGAAAGTGTCTGGTAAAGCTGGTGAGGGATTACTTCATGTGCGTGTGACATAATAGTCATGTGAGTGTTCACAATGTTTAAGAATTCCGAGGTTTGGTCTATGTAATATTCAAGCCAAAGAAATATATGTCAACAACACACGTGTTTTGTTTTAGATGGAGTTTGTTTGTGTTTGTATGAGTGTGTTTGTATGTAGATTTAATACTTTACAAAGATTAATGGGGCCCAAATCCACAAGAACCGTGACGAGGATTCGAACCTGCGTCCGAGAGCATCCAAGACGCTGCCTTAATCGACTGAGCTATGACATGGTCAAAAGAGTTGAAACCGAAGTTCTACTGAACTTACTGGATCCTGCAGCCTCTCCGAGACACAAACCAGGGTTTTACACAACTTCCCCCATGCACTCGAGCTATGTCAATAGGCCGTTCTCCCACTTCGCCCTTACTTCATTACACACATAAATCACAATAGCGTGATGCATCAAATGAACAAATCCACAAGGGCCGTGAATTTGATGCATCACGATATTGTGATTACTGTGTGTAATGAAGTAAGGGCGTAAAGGGAGAACGGCCTATTGATATAGCTCGAGTGCATGGGGGGAGTTGTGTAAAACCCTGGTTTGTGTCTTGGAGAGGCTGCAGGATGCAGTAAGTTCAGTAGAACTTCGGTTTCAACTCTTTTTGACCATGTCGTAGGTCAGTCGATTAAGGCAGCGTCTGGGATGCTCTCGGACGCAGGTTCGAATCCTCGTCACAGCCCTTGTGGATTTGTTCATTTGATGCATCACGCTATTGGGATTTCTGTGTGTAATTAATGGTGTCATTATAAACCAGCTCCTCGCTACCAGCCAAAGCATTACTCTGTATGTGTGTACAGATCCTGACGCTAGCCAGCAACGAGCGCATCTCCCTCACGCCATACATGCGTCTGCTCTTCGAAATCAGTCACCTGCGCACAGCTACGCCAGCCACGGTGTCCCGGGCTGGCATTATATACCTCAACCAGGGTGACCTCGGCTGGAACCCGTAAGTCTCTTTACTTCTGTTCTTGTTGTCTTTACTGCATTCTCTCTTTCGTTACAAATGTTGGAGTAATGACATAATCACACTAGTAGGCTCAGCACCATCCCACAATGTTCAACAATTTGATGAAAAAATGCACCCATTACTCATCACGAGTGTTGCAGGATGACTGACATTCATGGAAACCATGTGGAAGAATGTGAGTTCCAGGACCATCCATCACTTATTAGGCAAGCGATTGTGGAGTTATAATAGTACTGGATAGTCAGTTGGGTGACACCTGGCTGCCCATGTTCGAATCCTCGAGGGGTTAAGGAATTTATAGTAATATGCAGATCATTTTGAGGCACTGGAGTGACTCGAACCTGCGTGCTGGTGACTCCCAGACACCTCTCCTAACTGATACTACCACGATGGTACAAAAGCTGACAACCCGGAATTCTACTGAATTCACGGGACGGTTCCGAAGGCCTCAAACCGGAGCCCAACCAGGGTTTACAGTCGCCCCGACCACACTCTGGCCTACGACATGGTGTTCACACACCCTTACGCCACACTCAGATCACAAAGAAATCACAATGGTGTGATATATCAATGAAAATAATTTTGTGACAATGAAGTGACTTCAACTTGTGTAACCCTCTTTGCTCTTGCACTACAATAGATGCAAAACTCCATCCTTATTCAATTTTAGTTTTATGCATAACAATACTTGGATTCCAGACTGGTGCGGCATATTCCAGTATTTGTGCTGAGCACAAATATTTGAACACAAGTGCTGAGTATATTGCCGTGAAAGCGTCCTGGGTTTCATTTCTAAGGGACGTTCTAATTTTTGCCAGCGTCCCATATGCTGATTATGTCACCCTGCCTGAGTGTGCTTTATGGTGTTTGTGTTGGAAATACAACACAAACACTCTCTCTCTCTCTCTCTCTCTCTCTCTCTCTCTCTCTCTCTCTCTCTCTCTCTCTCTCTCTCTCTCTCTCTCTCTCTCTCTCTCTCTCTCTCTCTCTCCCTCTCTCTCTCCCTCTCTCTCTCTCTCTCTCTCTCTCTCTCTCTCTCTCTCTCTCTCTCTCTCTCTCTCTCTCTCTCTCTCTCTCTCTCTCCCTCTCTCTCTCTCTCTCTCTCTCTCTCTCTCTCTCTCTCTCTCTCTCTCTCTCTCTCTCTCTCTCTCTCTCTCTCTCTCTCTCTCTCTCTCCCTCTTCCTCTCTCTCTCTCTCTCTCTCCCTCTTCCTCTCTCTCTCTCTCTCTCTCTCTCTCTCCCTCTCTCTCTCCCTCTCTCTCTCCCTCTCTCTCTCTCTCTCTCTCTCTCTCTCTCTCTCTCTCTCTCTCTCTCTCTCTCTCTCTCTCTCTCTCTCTCTCTCTCTCTCTCTCTCTCCCTCTTCCTCTCTCTCTCTCTCTCTCTCCCTCTTCCTCTCTCTCTCTCTCTCTCTCTCTCTCTCTCTCTCTCTCTCTCTCTCTCTCTCTCTCTCCCTCTCTCTCTCCCTCTCTCTCTCCCTCTCTCTCCCTCTCTCTCTCTCTCTCTCTCTCTCTCTCTCTCTCTCTCTCTCTCTCTCTCTCTCTCTCTCTCTCTCTCTCTCTCTCTCTCTCTCTCTCTCTCTCTCTCCCTCCCTCCCTCCCTCCCTCTCTCTCTCTCTCTCTCTCTCTCTCTCTCTCTCTCTCTCTCTCTCTCTCTCTCTCTCTCTCTCTCTCTCTCTCTCTCTCTCTTGTCGTGACGCTGAACCCCGGTTCATTCCGAACACAGCGATTACACAACACATAACACCTTGCCTCAGCAACCGTTACTACCACCGTGTACTCCTACACACACCAGACCCTTGAGGCGTACCACTAGGTTTGTACTGGAACACAATGAGTGAACATATGGAAGGTATTTAAAGGCCGTCGGGTTTTGTCATTTAATTACAAAGAATAGACTCTGACAAATAATACTATAATAACATACTCTATTAGGTCAATACACATCCAATACCCATAGACCACTTGACCTCCGCGATCACCACCCACACTCGTAACTTCCGCCTAAGTCCCTAATACGGAATGATTACTACAACGCTCCACACCCGGTTAGTCTTTCATTCAATACTCACATACTGCAGACTTAACTTGGTCACTAAGATCACATCAGGTTCTCGCATAGCTGTCTGCTACACTTCGCTGCTGCCGCAAACGGGGATCCAGAGGACTTGCCAGTTCAACTCCCACAATCAGACTGACTTTAGCCAACCATGGCCTCAAACATTTCACCACGCCTCTCAAGGAAGGTATAATCCGATTAACCTTATCCCTAGAGCGGTAACCTTGATCCTAGAAGCCTGACGAAGAATAATTCCTCTTTCCAGGAATTATTAATTTGGCTAAACAGCTTCGGTCTTAATCCATTGACCTTTCTTAGATATGTGATCCATAGTCTGTCTACTTAACATGTACTTCCAATCATCATTCGTTAAGTGTTGTAGTAATGATCCTCTAGCTAATAATTCCTACTAACTTGTGGATTACAACACCACTCCCCTCCATAAACACGCATATGTCCCCATATGCATCATTGCAATGGTTCCATTAGTGCAAGGACCTGGAGGATGCACCCACCATATGTGTACAACTAAAAAGTCATCCAATAAGTTCATCATACACACGATGAAATAAATTAAAATTTTCCACGACATGACTCACAACACTTCTCCAACATATACATTATATTCACATCATAGCACAGGTAAAATAGTCTGTAATAATTTTCCCATCTCCAACACTGCACATATATCTAAACTGCTGACATATAATTACATACAAACATAACCATAAAATTACATGGACCAGAATGCTGGCACTTAAACAGAAATGACACTAGTCATTAATATATACACAACACATATATATCTAAGGTTCTTCATCCTTAGTAACAAGTTAATAATAATTTAACATCTTGCCCTGTACTGTTGACATGAGGGCTTACAATGATCACACAATGTTTCACTGGCCTCCTCCACAATTGGCAGCATCACTTCTCTTGTCTTCGTGTCCCATGGTTGCTGGGTCATAGATCCTCCATGACCCAGACAAAACCCAGGTTGTCCAGCCTGGTAAATGTTGTCAATGTCGTTGCTCTGAGCTAACGTGATCCTGGCCTCCAGAGCAACGAAGGTTCCTTTCTCAGGGTCATGTTCCCTCGGGTCTATGCTGACGTCTCGTTCCAGGGCACCAATCCCAGAACGCTGAAGATACCTCACAGCTCTCTGGTCATCCTTCCTTGCTGTGCTCACCACAGCTGTAGCACATTACTCTAGGCCCATCTGCCCAGAGTGTGTCCACCTGTATTCACACCTTCCCGACCGCTGTACCTGCAAAATATTCCCTCGGAGCCCCCTGGCTCGATCCCATTATTACATAACCCCCTCGGCTCCTTACTCTCTCCCCGTATATAGCCTGAGCGCAGCTGCAAAGCCATTGCAGCTGGCCCTTATCCCTGCTTTGATGTCAGGGGGCGAATTTCGCCTATAACGTCACGTTGGCTTCACTTTCTCCCCCCTTTTTTCTGGAATTATTGAGTGTAGCCTCATGGCTTCCCTTCTACTCTACCTGAAGCTCTGTGACATGATCCCGGGGGACCTTCTCAAGCCTAACACTCAGTAATGGTGCCGATGAGGTAATATACAGTATATACCTACACATATATTATCAAAATAAATACCTCATTAACATAATTTCCAACTTATGTCACTAAAACATCATACTGCCACTGGCTCGCCTCTAGCAAGATTCCTGTAACAACTTAATAAGAAATTAGTATATCTACTTCGCTCGCCCACTGCAACCACCAACACCTGATATTTTGAAATTCTACCTTGTAATCTTATCCATAAGACTTACCCACTCCGACACACCATTACCTCTGGTCATCCCAACCACTGATGACCTCAATATAACGCCACACATCCCTACAACCACTTCCTGCGTCCTAACGCACCGACCTTGCTACGCCAATACTCACCTTACCGACCACTACCTGGCGCCCCTGCGCCACCATATACTCCACAACACCACACTCCATACCAGGCGTCCAAACGCCATTACACTACACCACCCAATGGCGTCCCCAACGCCCTCAACACAACACCCGGCGTCCCCAACGCCCTCAACACAACACACGGCGTCCCCAACGCCCTCACACAACACACGGCGTCCCCAACGCCCTCAACACAACTCACTGCGTCCCCAACGCCCTCAACACAACACACGGCGTCCCCAACGCCCTCAACACAACACCCGGCGTCCCCAACGCCCTCAACACAACACCCGGCGTCCCCAACGCCCTCAACACAACACACGGCGTCCCCAACGCCCTCAACACAACACACGGCGTCCCCAACGCCCTCAACACAACACACGGCGTCCCCAACGCCCTCAACACAACACACGGCGTCCCCAACGCCCTCAACACAACACACGGCGTCACCAACGCCCTCAACACCACACACTACCACCTGCGTTAACATACTTCAACGCTAATGTCTACAATACACCCGGTGTTACAACAACCAGTTATGCTACACATGCTACACCTTGGCGCTACAATGCCAACAATGTCATGCACTATACTACATCCATAATATCAACAGTCAAAACATGCACAATTCACTACAGTAAATACTATGCATTACGTTGGCGTCTAATAAGCCACTACACGTGCATTACATTACTCACCCCGGCGTACAAACGCCAATACACAACCATGCACTACTCCTGGCGTCCAAACACCAATACACAACCATGCACTACTCCCGGCGCCAAACACCCCCACCAACGGGACACGATCCCCGTGTCCCACGTAACACTCTCCATAATGCTACCTGCACCCACAAAAAAATCGCCATGGCCCTCTCCAGGGTACACGAGACATCGAACCCCTGACGTCAAATTACGCGTCGCTCGCTATGCCTAGGAGTTCACAATTCACTTCGCCTATTTTCTGTATCGATGTAACGCCTGAAATCGCTCGAATCTTTACGTAATATTTAATTATCTTTAAAATATTAGGTTTACACTTTACGTGAAATTTAATTAACTTTAAATTACGTAGTTTTCACGCTTAATTTCACCTTAGCAACGGTTTCTCACTATTTCCGCCTTACCAACGATATAAACCAAGCTCCAAGGTGCGGCTCGCTTGGCCCACCCATCGCTTGGCCCGCACATGGCCGCACATGGCCCACGCTGGCCCACATTCACCCGCGCTAGTTTACCTCGCCACGCTGTATAATCCGCACTACGAACACTGTATAATCCGCACTACGAACACTGTATAATCCGCACTACGAACACTGTATAATCCGCACTACGAACACTGCACTTGTTTTGGATCCCGATGCTTCAGTGGTCCAGACTTGCCTCTTAGCCGTCTCTCGTTGCGGGAATCTGGAAAGAAAGAAATAAACCCCACATGTGCCCCACAATGGCCTAGTCCCTTTAATTAATTAACTCCTCTGACCTGGCCTCACCTGACCCTTCTTTCCTCCGTCTAGTAAGCCCCATTCTCACCACAACCCGACGTCTACTATTTCTCGAACATTCCCTCACCAACTAAACCAGAACGACACTTCCTTCATCTCGCACAGTGTTCCAAAACCTGTTTGCGCTGCCACCAAATATGTCGTCTACCAATTCCCTAACATTCCCTCACAAACCAAACCAGGAACACTATGAGGGGACAGATGGAAGGTCTTTAAAGGCCGTCATGTTTTGTCATTTAATTACAAAGAATAGACTCTGACAAATAATACTATATTAACATACTCTATTAGGTCAATACTCTTCCAATACCCATAGACCACTTGACCTCCGCGATCACCACCCACACTCGTAACTTCCGCCTAAGTCCCTAATACGGAATGATTACTACAACGCTCTACACCCGGTTAGTCTTTCATTCAATACTCACATACTGCAGACTTAACTTGGTCACTAAGATCACATCAGGTTCTCGCATAGCTGTCTGCTACACTTCGCTGCTGCCACAAACGGGGACCCAGAGGACTTGCCAGTTCAACTCCCACAATCAGACTGACTTTAGCCAACCATGGCCTCAAACATTTCACCACGCCTCTCAAGGAAGGTATAATCCGATTAACCTTATCCCTAGAGCGGTAACCTTGATCCTAGAAGCCTGACGAAGAATAATTCCTCTTTCCAGGAATTATTAATTTGGCTAAACAGCTTCGGTCTTAATCCATTAAGACCATCTTAATCCATCTTAATCCATCTTAATCTCTCTCTCTCTCTCTCTCTCTCTCTCTCTCTCTCTCTCTCTCTCTCTCTCTCTCTCTCTCTCTCTCTCTCTCTCTCTCTCTCTCTCTCTCTCTCTCTCTCCCTCGGGTTGATCATTAACATAAATAGGTAACGGTAGGTGTCTCGGAAGCAGCCTTGGAGGACCCGACTTGTTACATTTCTCCCTCTGAACACCTCGCCTTTGAATGTAACTCTTTGTTTTCTGTCCTTTAGGTACTCCCTTGCCCAGTTTAATGTCTTCCTTATTATCCCAGCTTGATCCCCAAAGTGTAAACCAGTCTTTGGTGATGAACAAAATCGAATGCTTTTTGAAACTTTAGGAAAATGCGCTCTATCCTGCTATCTCTTTCTTGTTCTTTTTTGTAACGTTTGCCATAAAAATCGATTTATTCTGTCATGCACGACTTTCTCCTTCTAAACCCATGCTGTCGTTTTATTTCAAAGTTTATCTTTACCAAATAATCTATTCTCTACATGATAAATCAATCCAATACTTTGATCGAAACATATTTGACATTTTCCAGAATTCTGGCAGATTTCCTGTAAGTGGGTGACAAAGCATCTTTGTAGCCTCCTTCATCGGCCTTGGTCATACTATGTCTGGGCCAATTTAGTTTGTTGCATCTAGTTCGTTCATATGTTTTAACTTCACCATAGCAACTACTGTACCATCTAATGTCTCTTCTAACCTTTTCTTACTCAACTCTGGTCTCCTTGTTGTTTCTTTTGTAAATATGGAGTGAAATCTCTTGAGCTTCTCACACACCACCTTGTTTTAGGGGAACTTCACCCTTGACTCGTTCACCTGATTACATGGACTCTTACTGTTGTTGTTTTTTCAAGTATATGGCAATAAAACCGATTTGGGTTACTTTTAGTTTTCGTTGTAATGTCATTTTCACATTCTCTCTCAGCTTCCCCTCTGACTTTGTATTCGTTTGTGGCTCTTTTTAGTGCATCTCTACTTTCCCCTGTACTTTTTCTATTTTGTTTTGGTCCTCTACTTTTCTGGACTGCCTTTTAAACCCGGGGTTTACTTTGCCTTTCTCGTCCACTACTTTTTGAGTGGATGTACACTGTTGCATCTGCATATATCTGAACAATATCTTCCATCAGCTCGTCTTGTATTCCCTTCCAGTTCTCTCCCCCACTGGCGTTACCTCAGAAGATCCCTCACCTTACAATAGTCCCAACACTTGTAGTGCCTCATCTTCCTCAGCGTGTGCCTTTGTCCAATCCCTAAGATCAATTATGTATTCAAACACATTAATGCAGTGGTGTCTAGCCCCTAGGAGCATATATCATACTCTATATCCTCAATATTTGCCTTATTTTGGGCACTAGCATACAGTTTTGCTGGTGGGTCATCTCCTACTAATCTTGTTGGTGCTTTAATGTGCTGTTCAAAAAGTGCTTATCCGTTATGTCTACCAGTTTTAACGATCTCTCATTACCCCGTGGGGATTCTTATTTATCCGGTCTATTTCTCCGTGATTGAATTTCCAAAATATTACAATCCTAGCCCTCATACCTTTGCCATGTGACTGTGGCCAAGGGGACAAGTCTCATTTCATTTATCGTAATCATCTCTGAGCCTTCAGTTATTTAGCGGAGGATTATAAATCACCGCTACCACTATCTTCATGTCCCAAAATTTGTTATTCCTTATAAGTACCATTGAAGGCTTTGTGGATCAGATTCTTCTGACAATTACACTTCTTAAATCTCCAGCGTAACAGTAGGACTATAATACCTCCCCCTTCTTACCTTGTCTTTACTTATTACTGATCATTCTTGTGAGAAGATTGAATTTTCTATAACATTTGTCACTTTTGTTTCTGTTGTTGCAATAATGTGTGGTTTCTCTTCTGTCACCTGTCCCATAACGCTACCCCTTTATTTGTAATTTCATCGGCATTTGTGTACATAACTTTAATACTATATATCTATACTTGGCTGCTTTGGTTTCTCCTATGGTGTAATGGTTCTGTGTATTCCATGGCCAATTCTGATAGGGAAAGATGCGTTTGTTGGTCTAGTCTTTCCTATAGAGGGGTACCCCTGTTATCTGGTTTGACTTATTATTTTGTTGTACTGAGCTCTCTGATTCTTCTCTATCGTCCTTTGACTTGTCTTGGCTACTTATCAGTCCCTCTTTAGGATAGCTACTTATCAGTCCGTCTTTCTTTATTTTCCACTTTTCAGCTAGAATAAATATATGATTGAAGCAATATTTTTATAGATTACTTTCACTAGTCTATTCCTCCACATTTGAAACATACCAAGCCTACAGTAACGGTAAATTCCCTCTGGTTGCCTTACTAGCAACCTGTGAATTCTTGAATTCTTGTGAAAATTTTTGTAAATCTCTTTCTGGTCCCCTTCTCCTTTGCCATGGGTCTCTATCTGGTACTGGTAGATTATAGACTATCACTGACTTCTCCCTTTCCAACTCATATCTAGCACATTTCACAGTCTGCTGGATTTTGACACCACCTCTTAATTTTGCTGGTCTGCATTTTCTCTTCTCCGTTAGCTGCTTCAGCAAATGTTTTTGTATGATCTTGTTTGCCATTTATCAGTCACATTCTCTATGTATTTAATTCTCACTTCTGTTGTCCTTCTTTCCTCCTCTTCTACCTTCCCTTCCTCTTCCACTGATTTTATTATATTCTGAAGCCCATTTACATTTTCCTTTCTTTTGTTGTATCCCTTAATTCCTCTCCCTCCATCAAGATAGCTATTCGGAGATCATCACTCCTGCTAAAGCTTGCTTTTAGGTCCTCAATGACCTTTCCTATCCTTCTATCTTTTCTTATTCCTTTCCATGAGTTTCCTGCAATTGCCTTCATAGTAAACTTGTATCTGCTTGTAGTCCTTCAATTACCTTCTCATTTTTGTTGTCTCTCTTCCACAGTCATTATTTATGACTATATTTTTCTTCAGTTTTGCTATGGTATTTACATTTTATATCTGCTCCTCTTTTATTTGGACTCCTATTGATGTTAACATATTCCATACAACTATGTTTTTCATACCATTCAGCTACATACCTTCTCCTTATTATTCACTGCTCCCTCTGTCCCTAGTGTCTCCCATATTACTATCGTTCCTATTGCTCTCAATTCCGTCTAGCATCATGTTGCCATCTCTCAATTGCCTCTGTCGTTAGCAATACACTATAGCATCAGGTTCAAAATGTCCAGCGAGCTTTGCATTAATTCATAGACCCCAACACCCCAACACCCCCATCTACCACTGTCAGTGACAGTAAGCGGTGAGTTTCTCCATCATGCTCAGTTATTCTCCAGTCCTCAGCTTTCATGTCGTCTAAAATTTTATTGGTGGACATTATTTTGTCATTCATTGTGTGTCTGCGTTCATGTTTACTCACCTAGTTGTACTCACCTATTTGTACTCACCTAGTTGTGCTTTCGGGGGTTTAGCTTTGGCTCTTTGGTCCCACCTCTCAACCGTCAATCACCTGATGTACAGATTCCAGAGCCTACTGGGCTCTCTCATATCTTTATTTGAAGCTGTCTATGGAGTCAGCCTCCACCACATCACTTCCTAGTGCGTCTCATTTACTAACTATACGGACACTGAAAACATTCTATCTAATGTCTCTGTGGCTCACTTGGGTACTCATCTTCCAGCTTGTGCGTGTATCACCCGTGCTAAATAATCCATCCTTGTCCACCTTGTCAATTCCCCTGAGAATTTTGTATGTGGTGATCAATTCTCCCCCGAGATCTTCTGTCTTCCAGCGACGTGAGGTGCAGTTCACGCAGCCTTTCCTCAAAACTCATGCCTATTAGTTTTGGGACTAGCCTGGGAGTCCTAGAACTGTCAATTTACTGCTACTAACGACTAATTGATTTTTTTAATTTTTTTTCCACACACACACACATACCCAGGAAGCAGCTCCGTAACAGCTGTCTAACTTCCAGGTACCTATTTACTGCTAGGTAACAGGGGCATTCAGGGTGAAAGAAACGTTGCCCATTTGTTTCTGCTTGGTCCGGGAATCGAACCCGGGCCATAGGGTATCGATTCATTTCTCTCAATGTTTGCGGACGATGCCAAAATTATGAGAAGGATTAAAACAGAAGAGGACTGTTTGAGGCTTCAAGAAGACCTGGACAAGCTGAAGGAATGATCGAACAAATGGTTCTTAGAGTTTAACCCAACCAAATGTAATGTAATGAAGATAGGTGTAAGGAGCAGGAGGCCAGATACAAGGAATCATCTGGGAGAGGAAATTCTTCAGAAGTCAGAGAAAGAAAAAGACTTGGGGTTTGATATCACGCCAGACCTGTCTCCTGCAGCACATATCAACAGGATAACATCAGCGGCATATGCCATGCTGGCCAACATACGAACGGCATTCAGAAACTTGTGTAAAGAATCATTAAGAACTTTGTATACCACATATGTCAGGCCAATCCTGGAGCATGCAAGCCCCAGCATGGAGTCCATATCTAGTCAAGGATAAGACTAAACTGGAAAAGGTTCAAAGGTTTGCCACCAGACTAGTACTCGAGCTGAGAGGTATGAGCTACGAGAAGAGACTACGGGAATTAAACCTCACTTCGCTGGAAGACAGAAGAGTTAGGGGGGACATGATCACCATATTCAAGATTCTGAAGGGAATTGATAGGGTAGATAAAGACAGGCTATTTAACACAAGGGGCACACGCACAAGGGGGCACAGGTGGAAACTGAGTGCCCAAGTGAGCCACAGAGATATTAGAAAGAACTTTTTTAGTGCCAGAGTGGTTGACAAATGGAATGCATTAGGAAGTGATGTGGTGGAGGCTGACTCCATACACAGTTTCAAGTGTAGATATGAGAGAGCCCAATAGGCTCAGAAATCTGTATACCTGTTGATAGACGGTTGAGAGGCGGGACCAAAGAGCCAGAGCTCAACCCCTACAAACACAACTAGGTGAGTGCAAAATTACGAGTCCTGCGCGCTGTCCACTCAGCTACCACATCCAGTTTGTGTGTGTGTGTGTGTACTCACCTAGTTGTGCTTGCGGGGGTTGAGCTCTGGCTCTTTGGTCCCGCCTCTCAAGTGTCAATCAACAGGTGTACAGGTTCCTGAGCCTATTGGGCTCTATCATATCTACACTTGAAACTGTGTATGGAGTCAGCCTCCACCACATTACTTCCTAATGCATTCCATTTGTCAACCACTCTGGCACTAAAAAAGTTCTTTCTAATATCTCTTTGGCTCATTTGGGCACTCAGTTTCCACCTGTGTCCCCTAGTGCGTGTGCCCCTTGTGTTAAACAGCCTGTCTTTATCAACCCTGTCAATTCCCTTGATGATCTTGAATGTGGTGATCATGTGTGTGTGTGTGTGTGTGTGTGTGTGTGTGTGTGTGTGTGTGTGTATACTTACCTAATTGTGCTAACAGGAGTTGAGCTCTGGCTCTTTGGTCCCGCCTTTCAACTGTTAATCAACTAATGTACAGGTTCCTGAGCCTACTGGAATCTATCATATCTACACTTGTAGCTGTGTATGGAGTCAACCTCCACCACATCACTTCCTAATTCATTCCATTTTCTACTACTCTGACACTGAAAAAATTCTTTCTGACGTCTCTTTGGCTAATTTAGGCACTCATTTTCCACTTGTGTCCCCTAGTGCGTGTGCCCCTTGTGGTATATAGCCTGTCTTTATCTACCCTATCAATTCCTATGAGAATCTTGTATGTGGTGATCATGTCCACTCTAACTTTTCTGTCTCCCAGTGACGTGATTCCCGTAGTCTCCCCTCGTAGCTCATAACCCTACGTTCGGGTATTAGTCTGGTGGCAAACCTTTGAGCTTTTTCTAGTTTAGTCTTATGCTTAACTAGATATGGACTCCATGCTGGAGCCGGATGCTCCATGATTGGTCTGACATATGTGGTATACAAAGTTCTAAAAGATTCCTTACACAACTTTCTAAAGGCCGTTCTTATGTTAGCCAACCTGGCATATGCCGCTGATGTTATCCTCTTGATATGAGCTTCAGGGGACAGGTCTGGCGTGATATCAACCCCAGGTCTTTCTCTCTCTATGACTCTTGAAGTATTTCATCTCCCAAATGATACCCTGTGTCTGGCCTCCTGCTTCCTACACCTATCTTCATTACATTGCATTTGCTTGTGTTAAACTCAAACAACCATTTGTTCGACTATTCCTGCAGCTTGTCCAGGTCTTCTTGAAGCCTCAAGCTGTCCTCCTCTGTCTAAATCCTTCTCATAATTTTGGCGTCATCAGCAAAAATTGAGAGGAATGAGTCTATACCCTCTGGTAGATCATTTACGTATATCAGAAATAGGATAGGTCCGTGTAAAGAGCCCTGTGGGTCTCCACGGGTGACTTCATGCCAATCTGAGGTCTCAACCCTCACTGTAACTCTTTGCTTCCTATTGCTTAGGAAGCGGAATAGGCTCATTCTTATCGACTTAATCTCCCTTATCGACTTGAGCGCCCTACCAGTTACTACCAGTTGCCTGTTTCTCCAGCTTATGCATCAGCCTTTTATGGGGGTACTGTGTCAAAGGCATTCCGACAGTCCAAAAAAATGCTGTTCGCCCATCCTTCTCTTTCTTGCTTAATCTTTGTCACCTGATCGTAGAATTCTATTAAACCTGTTAGGCACGATTTACCCTCCCTGAACCCATGTTGATGGGTTGTCACGAAGTCCCTTCTCTCCAGATGTGTTACTAGATTTTTTCTCACGATCTCCTCCATCACCTTGCATGGTATACAATTTAAGGACACTGGACTGTAGTTCAGTGCCTCACGTCTGTCACCCTTTTTGTATATTGGGACTACATTAGCCATCTTCCATATTTCTGGTAGGTCTCCCGTTTCCAAATGACCTACTATACACTATGGAGAGTGGCAAGTAAAGCGCTCCTGCACACTCTTTCAATACCAATGGTGAGATTCCATCCGGGCCAACAGCCTTTCTCACGTCCAGATCCAACAGGTACCTCTTGACCTCATCTCTTGTAATTTCGAACCCTTCCAAGGCCGCCTGATATACTGCCACCTCTCCTAGCGCTGGGGCCTCTCCATGTTCTACTGTGAAGACCTCCTGGAACCTCTTGTTGAGTTCGTCACACACCTCTTTGCCATTCTCTGTGTACCTGTCCTCACCCGTCCTAAATTTCATCACCTGTTCCTTCACTGTTGTTTTCCTCCTGGTTATATATGTAGCTTTGGTTCGGTCTTGGCTTTATTAGCTATATCATTTTCATACTTTTTTCAGCTTCTCTTCACACTCTAACATACTCGTTCCTGGTTCTCTGGTATCTCTCTCTCTCTCTACTGTCTGGTATTCTGTTATTTCAGAAGTACCTCCATGCCCTTTCGTTCAGCTACTTTGCTTTCATACATACCCTATTAAACCACAGATTCTTCTTTTGCTTCTCGGTTTTTTCCTGTAGGGCCGGGATAAACCTGTTTACTGCCTGTAAACACCTGTAAACAAAATAAACCTGTTTACTGCCTCCTGACACTTATGGGTTACATAGTCCATCATGTCTTGTACGGACTTAGTTATGAGTTCTACGTCCCATGGTATATTCCCTAGGAATTTTATCACCTCATAATTTCCCTTTCAGTATGCCAGCCCTTTGTTTACCAGTTCAGTTTTTGGGGAGATAATTCCTAGCTTTACCAGGTACTCACAGATCAATACACTGTGATCACTCATTCTCAAGACTGATTCCAACTTAACTTCCCATATATTCGACTCATTTAGGGTAAATATCAGATCAAGCATAGCTGGTTCATCCTCTCCGATCATTCATGTCGGTCCCTTGATGTGTTGGCTTAGAAAGTTTCTTGTTGCTACGTCCAGCAGCTTAGCTCTCCAAGTGTCCGGTCCTGCATGTGGGTCTCTGTTCTCCCAATCTATCTTTCCGTGGTTGAAGTCGCCCATGATTAGTAGTCTGGATCCATTCTTCCTAGCTACAGAAGCTGCTCTCTCTATTATATTGATGGTGAGCAAGTTGTTTCTATCATATTCCTGTCTGGGTCTTCTGTCGTTTGGTGGGGGGTTATACATGACTACTACTATAATTTTTTGTCCTCCAATTGCTATGGTACCTGTTATGTAGTCACTGAAATCTTCACAGCCATGAACAACCATCTTCTCAAAACTCCAGCCTGTTCTTATCAGCAAAGCTACACCACCTTCTCCTCTTCCTTCTCTCTCTTTCCTCACTACATAGTAGCCCTGTGGAAACACTGCATTTGTCATGGTTTTCGTTAGCTTTGTTTCTGTGAGTGCTGTTATGTCTGGGTTTTCTTCTAGTGCCCATTCACCAAGTTTACTTGTTTTATTCGTATTCTCATCTATGTTAGTGTACATTGCCTTGAAGCTCACTTTCTTCTCTTCATTCTCTTGTCCCCTTCCTGTTGAGCGTTCTACTGACGGAGGAAGCTGTTCAATAGGTGTGAAGATTTGTGAGGTGGTTAACAGAGTCTCAGTGGATTCTCGGGTGGGGGGGGGGGTCAAGGGAAAGGGGGACAGGTAGGGTATGGGGTCAAGAGGTAGAGGGGCCATGAAGGATGCAGGGTGAGAAGGGACGAGGAAGAGGGAGGGTATGTGATGAAGGGGGAGGAGGAGACAAGGAGGGAAAAGGGGGAGAGGGGACATGGTGGGAATGGGGGGAGGGGTGACAGGATCGGAATGGGGTTGGGGGGGGAGGGAGGGTTGAGCGAGCATTTGAGAGAGGTGGGGTAGGGTGAGGGTTAGGGAGGGTGTCTATGTAGAGGAGGGTGGTAGTGTTACCCTTCCCTCCGGTGTAGTTGGGATGCTGGTTGTGGGTTTCTCTCTCGTTCCTGGGACTGTTGTGTTGGGGCTATGATTTCCTGGTTTACTCCTCTCTCCCGGCACCTTTTTCAGAGAGAGAGAGAGAGAGAGAGAGAGAGAGAGAGAGAGAGAGAGAGAGAGAGAGAGAGAGAGAGAGAGGAAGGGAGAGAGAGGAAGGGAGAGAGAGGAAGGGAGAGAGAGGAAGGGAGAGAGAGAGAGAGAGAGAGAGAGAGAGAGAGAGAGAGAGAGAGAGAGAGAGAGAGAGAGAGAGAGAGAGAGAGAGAGAGAGAGAGAGAGAGAGAGAGAGAGAGAGAGAGGAAGGGAGAGAGAGGAAGAGGGAGAGAGAGAGAGAGAGGAAGGGAGAGAGAGGAAGAGAGAGAGAGAGAGAGAGAGAGAGAGAGAGAGAGAGAGAGAGAGAGAGAGAGAGAGAGAGAGAGAGAGAGAGAGAGAGAGAGAGAGAGAGAGAGAGGAAGGGAGAGAGAGGAAGGGAGAGAGAGAGAGAGAGAGAGAGAGAGAGAGAGAGAGAGAGAGAGAGAGAGAGAGAGAGAGAGAGAGAGAGAGAGAGAGAGAGAGAGAGAGAGAGGAGAGAGAGAGGAAGAGAGAGAGGAAGAGAGAGAGAGAGAGAGAGGGAGAGAGAGGAAGAGAGAGGAAGAGAGAGAGAGAGAGAGAGAGAGAGAGAGAGAGAGAGAGAGAGAGAGAGAGAGAGAGAGAGAGAGAGAGAGAGAGAGAGAGAGAGAGAGAGAGAGAAGCTTAGCGGAAACCTTGTACATAAGGGGATGACCATAAAGTGACAAAGAGGGACGAAGAATGACACGCTTCCGAGTAAAAGTCATAGCACAAGTCTTAGACGGAGAGAACCTGAAGCCATGATTAGTGGCCCAGGACGACACGGCATCAATCGCATTAATCGCAAGTTGAAGCTGCCGTTGAAGGAGAGGCGAATAATCACCCTGACAGGAAAGGGTAAGATCGTCTACACAGAGAGCGGAGAAGACGCCAGAAGGAAGGGAGGAAAGAAAATCATTGAGATCAACAAGAAAAAGAGTAGTGCTCAGAACACTACCTTGGGGCACACCCTCATATTGCCTAAAAAGGCCAGAGAGAGTGGTACCAAGCCTCACTCGAAAGTAACGACGAGAGAGGAAACTCTGGAGGAAGATTCCCACGAAGGCCAAAAGAATGAAGTTGCGACAGAATATGATACCACCAGGTAGTGTCGTAAGTCTTTTCTAGGTGAAAAAGAACGGTAACAACAGAGGTCTTCGCAGCAGGAATATAGACCTCCAAGTTCACCAGGACATCCGTTGTGCTGCGACACTTGCGAAAACCAAATTGAGAAGGGGAGAGGTGGTGATAGTGCTCTAAGAACCACATCAGACGAACGTTAACTTTATGTTCAAAAAGCTTGCAAACATAGCTCGTGAGTGCAATAGGGCGGAATTCCTTAGAGTATGACCTGACAGAACCTGGTTTCTGAACAAGGATGACAACATCATCGAACCAGTCCTCTGGGACTGACAACGACTCCCAGACCCGATTAAACAGACTCAGTAAATACTGAGACGTACACGAAGGGAGATGGCGAAGCATCTCATAATGAATGCCATCGGAGCCCGCCGCCGTAGAACCACAGAGGGCCAGGGCAGACTGAAGCTCAGAGAGAGAGAGAAGGGATCGTTATAGGGAAGGCTGAGATGGGTACAGAAATCCAAAGGACGAGATTCAAGAAGAGGCTTACGAAGAAGGAAGGATTGAGGGACATGAGAACCAGAGCTAACAGACGAAAAATGAGAACCCAATTCGGTCGCGAATTGAAGTGAAGGACCAGTGAGGCATCGGGAACGAACTTACCCGCTATCTTGCGGATACGCTTCCAGATCAGCGGGAGAGGAGTTTCGGACGTGATGGTGGAGACATAAGATGTCCAACATGCAAGTTTAGCCATATAGATGGTCCTACGGGCCACCACACTTGCCTTCCGAAACAAAAGAAAAAATTCAGTCGCCTGCCAGCAATGGTGTCACTTCCAGACTGCACGCTTACAGCAGACAGCCCGAGCACAGTCCACATTCCTTGGAACGCATTTCCGCATTCCCCAAGAGGAAGAGCGAGGAATAGAGCGGAAGGCAGCGTCGAAGACGGTGTCATAAAAATGGAGGAGGGCGCGAGGGAGAGGCAGAATGGAGAGGTCGGATAGAGTAGCACAGAGGATAAAGAGGGGCCAGAAAGCCTCGGCAAACCGCCACCTAGGGAAGGAGAGGGGAGGGTGAAAAGAGAAGAAGGAAACAAGGATGAGAAAATGGTCACTGCCATGGAGGCCACCATGAACCCGCCACTCGAAATCTAAGTAAAGGGAAGACTAGCAAAGAGAAAATCAAGACAGGAAAGGGTACGAGTCCGAGAGTCTAAATGAGTGAGCTCACCAGAATTGAGAAGAGACAGGGAAGAAGAGAGGATGAACGGTTCGAGAAGGCGACCCCGGGTGTTTGTCAGAACATGGCCCCAAAGGGTATGTTGACAAGTGAAATCACCCAGCAGGAGCACAGTCTCCGGCAAGGAGTCCAGGAGGTGTTAAAGATCACGGCGGGAGAGCGGGACATTTGGGGGAAGATAAATGGAACAAACTGTGTACCATTTACGGACAAAGATACGGGCAGCAGAACATTGGAGACGTGATGGAAAGAGTAAGGGGACGAAAGATACATCAGAGCGAATCAAGAAAGCAGAAGAGTTATGGGAACAGCTGGGGGAGGAGAGAGAAAGGAATAGCCACGGAAAGGCCAGGACGAGCACCAATCGGCTCCTGGAGATAGATACAAAGGGGTGAAAACCGTGAAATCAGAAGTTGGAGTTCAAGGAAATTGGCGTAAACTCCACGAATGTTCCACTGAAGAAGATACATCAACAAAAAAGAGAAAGGATAGCAACAGAGAACAAGGAAGAAACAAAGGTGAAAGAGGAACACAGCACGTTAAAGAAGCTCAGGGTCGGGATCAAGGTCAGCAGTTAGGGTTAGGGGGCATGAGTAAACTGAGCAAAGATGGAGGAAAGGGAACAGGAGAACAGACCAGAGGCGGACGAGCAGGGTCCGGAGGAGGAGGAGGAGGAGGAGACAACCGAGAAGGGCAGTCAAGGACAGCAGGAGGAGGAGGAGCAGAAAGAGGGGAGCACACCTCGGCAAGGGCAGCAACCGAGAGGGAAGCTGGGATCAAAGAAACCTCCATATCAGGAGCAGGGGGCGCCGCCACCGAAACGGGAGAGGATGGAGCGAGAGAGTCAGAGGTAGGGGGCGAGGAAGAAAGTGAAGCTGCCAGGGAGGAGGAAGGCGAGGAGCCAGGCTTTCGACTCTTACTCAAAGAGATTGGCGTCCCAGCAACGATGTACTGGGCAACAGAATCAAGCGCCTCAACAAGAGAAGCAGAACGAGGGCAAACAACACGATGACCGCTGGGAGAGCGATGGACATCATCCGCACAGACAGCTGGCATGGAGAGCTAAGAGACGAAGGACAAGGATGAGAAGGAGGATCGAAGGGAGATGAAGAAGAAGACACAGGAGACATGACAGACTGGGCAGAAAGAAGGAGAACCATGAGGGTGACCCTTCGGGACAGAACTCAAAGGAACAGAGGAAGAGGCGGTGGGCTTGTCTGGGTCTAAGGCCTGGAAACGGTTGTGAGACAGAGGAAGATGGGAAGGACGAGGAGAGGAAGAGCGCAGCATGCAAGCATAAGGAACATTTGCGTAAGGGGGGAGAGGGGAGAGACGGCGGACTTGACGCCTTGTCTCAGGAAAAAACAAACGTTCCCGGTGCTTCAAGTTCAGGACGGCTGCCTCAAGCTTGTAATGCATACGCACACGGGAGAAGGCAGGGTGGGCCTCACCACAATTGAGGCAGCGAGCCTGGGGAGAAGAGCACTCCATCTTAGAGAAACCTTTGACCTCCACACAAGGGACAGAGAGAGACAGTACAGGAGCATCGGAGAGCACCATGCCCAAACCTCTAGCACTGATTACAGAACCGAGGAGAGGGAATTGCTCGTGCTTGCTGGTGCCAGGTGCTCCGTCAAGGAGCACCAGCAAGACTGACAAAGGGCGGAAGAGTCCTACCATCAAAGGTAATCTTCACAGCTCGAAGGGGCTGACGGCCACGACCAAGACGGGTACGAGTAAACGTGTTTACCTGGAGGACAGAGTAGCCCTGGGCATCGAGGATATGCCGAATATCTGTAGATTCTACAGGCAGCCCTGTAGATTCCGAACACCGGTGGCAACATGGGGCAGGATGAGAACACTGGCATTCAATCGAGCGTTCTTGGAGACCCGAACAGGGGTCTCGCCAAGGCAGGATAAGGCAGCCATGCGGGTGGCTGCATCCTGAGAAGGAGCAGCAACAACAAGTGTACCAAGACGGGTGGGGTTAAAAGTAACAGAGACATCTACTGAATCAATAAGGTGCCTTTGGAGGGAGAAATCATCAGGTGTAGAATCCAGAGGGAGTAGATCAAAGTATTTGGCCCACAAGGCGGGACCAAACAAGGCCTGGTACGCATCAGTACGGAAAGGGATCGTGCGAGTGCGGCAGTGGCATGGACGGCGCTGAGAATCCCCCAAAGAGAGAGAAAGAGAGGGGTTAAAAGGCGCAGTAGTCACAATGAGAGACTGAGCCATGCCAGGGGACGAGGTGGTCACCACTGGGGGCTTGTGGCTCGATCCAACCACAGAGGGAGGGGAGCTGAGGGGATAGTCAGGAGGATCAAAGGAGGAGTAAGGTCAGGGCGCAAAGCAGTGGGGCCTACAGAGCCCGGTCTTCCAACACGGTCTAACTCGGGGGCTTGGTCGCCTACCCCACGAGCCTGAGAAGGGATAAGAATAACGGAATTTGACATGAAATGAGAGTTAGACATTCATCCACGAATGTGCCCCCACACCCACCATGGAGCCACAATTAGAGGCAGGACACCCAACAAAAAGCTATCGCCGATCATGCCGGGGCCCCCCCCCCCCCCCAGGGGTGCGTCGTGAGTATACGCCCCACCAACGCCACCTTAAGAACCGTCAGTCCGTCGACATCGGCTTCAGTGACGAAAGGAGGATTGAAAATAAAAGGGTCTCCTCGCTCTGGACGTCGGGTACTACAGCTTTACAGGTGCAAGAGTATGCCTCCTCAAACACCCAGGCATCAAAATAGAAGAAGTCCAAAAGAATAATCAAAACAGGCAAAAGGTCGGCAGGAAATGACAATTAGAAAGGAGAAGACGGGGGAGAAAAACGAAACAGAAGGAAAAGGAAAAGCGAATCGGCCAAATTAGAGAAGACAGCAGCAGGAGCGCAAGGCTACAAAAGGACAAAGGACTGTCCCACGGAGCATCACACTCTGGCAGCCGACCACCAAGCCTCCCCATGGTGCCAACGGGCCGGATACGGAGGGGGGCTGCAGAAGAAACCAATGCATATTGGGGTTTGAGCATACCATGCTCCCTAACGAAGTCCACCAACCTGTCTATTGTCAGAGCTCTAGTTATTTAATGCTAAAAGTTGATTTAGCTATAATACATATGACTTGTTTATCTTTAATGTGTGTGGACTGTGGCACCTATCCCGACAGGTGGCAGGTCAGGTGTAGTGTTATAAGGTCTGTCTAATTCAAAGTTAATTTCTGGCTTCATTACGCTGCCCTCTAGTGACTAGTTGCCCCATATGCAGAACAGCAACAAAGGCTGCTATTTTATGGTGGATCAGTTTAATTTTTGTATGCAAATAGAGTTCGTCCGTCCTCTTCAGTGTTGGTAAGGCAAGTGAAGGATTTTGTCCAAATCGCCAGGGGGTGACAAGCCCCCAATTGCTAAATTCATAATTAATTGTCTATATCCATTTTATGGAGTTCTGTAAAGTTTGTAAGTAAATAGCCAGTAGTCTAAGGTTGTTGGTGTATATTAGGAGATAACTGTTCTTGTCTTCTAGTTCATTGTAAAGTTGGACAATTTGTGCTTGAGACACAACTGAAGAGCTTCACTTCTATCATTGTAACTGTAACCAAATTTTTTTTTAGAATGAGCTTAAATACCTTTTATCATGAATCACACATATAGTCAATCTTTAGGGTTATGTGTCCCCAGTTTCAGGTGTGATTTACATGACAATAATTCTGGTGCACAGATACATCACACTAACGTGATGTATCAGGGAGAAAATCAATTGGCGCCGTGACGAGGTTTCTAACCAATGCTTTGGTTACTCCTAAGGGAAGGGAACTATCAGAAGAAAGCGCCAAGCCATTAGACTATATATCGCACTTGGAAGAGGTCAGTATAAGGATCCGGGGTCGGATGAGGGGGAAGGAATGGTGGCCAACCACTTTGTCGGTCGGGGACTGAACTCCGACCTGCACGAAGCGAGACCGTCGCTCTACCGTCAAGCCCAAGTGGTTGGGCTAGTTACTCCTAAGCAAATGCTAGACGATTAGTCCCCGACATGATCAAAAGGATTGCACCCTAGTATTCGACTGAATCCTCCAGGGTTTTGACCATGTCGTGGCCTAGTCGTCTAAGGCATTTGCTTGGGAGTACCCAGGGCATAGGTACAATGGTTCATTGATAGCTTCATAGGTTCATATACATGGCTCGTATTGATGTTGTCATTAATTCTGGAATTAATATTATGTAAATCGTTTGTAGTGAATTAATCAAGTTATCATGATTTTAATCTTCATGTATTTGTCACGTTTTAAGCCTTTAGCTCTGTTTACTGCACGGTGTCTGTGTTTAAGTTGACTTCATTCTCGAGTCACGTAACGTTCTTATAGTAAAAGTAATTTAGTGGTAATATTTAAATGGTGGAAATTTTGCACACACAGTTGGTGTTACCCGCACAGGAACCCAGTGTTGCTCACGGGAGTGATGATGTCAGGTCCTCCTACCTCGAGTTCAGGCAGTTAGGAAGACATTAATATCAGTATGATTTGCTTTGAGGAGGAGCGTGAGAGATCAAATAACTGACGAACACATTTATTCCTGCATGAATGTCATTATCTAGAGTTCCTTGATCAGGAGTCTTGTCTGTTTCCTAATTGTTGGTCTGGTGCTGAGAAACAGCATAACCAAGAACAGCAGAAAGTCTTAAACAATTGTTGGTCTGGTGCTGAGAAACAGCATAACCAAGAACAGCAGAAAGTCTTAAACTTATAAAGTCATTCCCCTGAAGCCACAAACTCCTGAGGGAATCTTGAGTAGCGTTATCTGTCACTTTATAAACTAAATAAATCCCTTTTTCCTTGTAAATAATTGTGTTCTATATAATTAGTGATTATTACTAATAAGCCTTTATTAACCCGATTCCTTATAAAAGGAATTCCTGCAAGCCCAGTCGCATATATAAATTGTCGAGTCCTTCAAAAAGTGATTGATCTGGCTTCACCAATGGATATAAGGTCACACAACGCATGATTGTTCTAAGCCCTCATTTCCCATGTCCAATACCTTGGATAACAACTGTGTAGTAGTCCGACAGTGTGTGGATACAAATTTACACGGTCCAATATATGTGCGATTGTCATGACAACTCCAGAAGCTGTCGAGGAAAACTGAATATACGACACTACTTGTAATATTAATGTTGTTACGTCTGACAATTATTGTTCACTTTGTTTTAGCCACTGGAAAGATTAACGAATGTTTCATCGAATCGCATCCTTGAGCAGCACAAACCAAGCTCATTAAATACTGTAAAGTTAGTTTCTGAGAGTTAATTTTTCAATTTCCCTCCTAAGTTAGGATGAACATAAGAATTATAAAAAAAATCGGGTTTGAATCAACAGTTACTAATCGTGTTAGTTACGACAGTTTTGGTCATATTCAATAACAAGTGCTTGCAGCATGAGCCTACCTGCTTGACAAGCTAGTTTCCTTTGTGGTAATTAGATAGTTACTTTCTGATACATCTGATTAATGAGTGGTTAGATCAATGGCATTATTTCCCTGATGCCCTCCCTAGCTATGTGACAAGCTGGATCGACCGGCGCGAGGTGCAGAGTGAGAAAGCCAACCTCATGGTGCTCTTCGATAAGTATATCCCCATCTGCCAAGAGATACTTCGCGTACGCTTCAAGAAGATCACTCCCATGCCTGAGATCAGCCACCTGATGATGCTGTGCAACATGCTGGATTGTCTCCTCACTCAGGAGAACGCCCCGCCTGACAGCCCCAAGGAGGTCTACGAGCAGTATTTCGTCTTCGCCGCGGTCTGGGCGTTCGGCTCGGCTCTCTACCAGGATGGAGTGAGTCTTAAATTTTGTTTGTTACATAAACTCTCAGATACACCGTGTTTTTAGGGTAATGAAGAATGTATGAGAAAATTGTATGTGAATGCATTCTAAACATGTTGAATTCTGACATCATTCATATTCTGCATTCATAAACCCAAGCATTGAGGGTTTCATACGGAAACCGTACTTATAGTCTTATGACCAATAAAAGGAAATGTAAAAGAACAGGCTAATTAGAAGCAATAACAATCGTTGGTGAGGGCGCAACACAAACCATACAGTTGGTGAGGGCGCAGCACAAACCATACAGTTGGTGAGGGCGCAACACAAACCATACAGTTGGTGAGGGCGCAGCACAAACCATACAGTTGGTGAGGGCGCAGCACAAACCATACAGTTGGTGAGGGCGCAACACAAACCATACAGTTGGTAAGGGCGCAACACAAACCATACAGTTGGTGAGGGCGCAACACAAACCATACAGTTGGTGAGGGCCCAACACAAACCATACAGTTGGTAAGGGCGCAGCACAAACCATACAGTTGGTGAGGGCGCAGCACAAACCATACAGTTGGTGAGGGCGCAGCACAAACCATACAGTTGGTGAGGGCGCAACACAAACCATACAGTTGGTAAGGGCGCAACACAAACCATACAGTTGGTGAGGGCGCAACACAAACCATACAGTTGGTAAGGGCGCAGCACAAACCATACAGTTGGTGAGGGCGCAACACAAACCATACAGTTGGTAAGGGCGCAGCACAAACCATACAGTTGGTGAGGGCGCAGCACAAACCATACAGTTGGTGAGGGCGCAACACAAACCATACAGTTGGTGAGGGCGCAACACAAACCATACAGTTGGTGAAGGCGCAATACAAACCATACAGTTGGTGAGGGCGCAACACAAACCATACAGTTGGTGAGGGCGCAGCACAAACCATACAGTTGGTGAGGCCGCAACACAAACCATACAGTTGGTGAGGGCGCAGCACAAACTATACAGTTGGTGAAGGCGCAGCACAAACCATACAGTTGGTGAGGGCGCAGCACAAACCATACAGTTGGTGAGGGCGCAACACAAACCATACAGTTGGTGAAGGCGCAGCACAAACTATACAGTTGGTGAGGGCGCAGCACAAACTGTACAGTTGGTGAGGGCGCAGCACAAACCATACAGTTGGTGAGGGCGCAACACAAACCATACAGTTGGTGAAGGCGCAGCACAAACCATACAGTTGGTGAGGCCGCAACACAAACCATACAGTTGGTGAGGGCGCAGCACAAACTATACAGTTGGTGAAGGCGCAGCACAAACCATACAGTTGGTGAGGGCGCAGCACAAACCATACAGTTGGTGAGGGCGCAGCACAAACCATACAGTTGGTGAGGGCGCAACACAAACCATGCAGTTGGTAAGGGCGCAGCACAAACTATACAGTTGGTGAAGGCGCAGCACAAACCATACAGTTGGTGAGGCCGCAACACAAACCATACAGTTGGTGAGGGCGCAGCACAAACCATACAGTTGGTGAAGGCGCAGCACAAACTATACAGTTGGTGAGGGCGCAGCACAAACCATACAGTTGGTGAGGGCGCAACACAAACCATACAGTTGGTGAAGGCGCAGCACAAACCATACAGTTGGTGAGGCCGCAACACAAACCATACAGTTGGTGAGGGCGCAGCACAAACTATACAGTTGGTGAAGGCGCAGCACAAACTATACAGTTGGTGAGGGCGCAGCACAAACCATACAGTTGGTGAGGGCGCAGCACAAACTATACAGTTGGTGAGGGCGCAGCACAAACTATACAGTTGGTGAGGGCGCAGCACAAACCATACAGTTGGTGAGGGCGCAATACAAACCATACAGTTGGTAAGGGCGCAGCACAAACCATACAGTTGGTAAGGGCGCAGCACAAACCATACAGTTGGTGAAGGCGCAATACAAACCATACAGTTGGTGAGGGCGCAACACAAACCATACAGTTGGTGAGGGCGCAGCACAAACCATACAGTTGGTGAGGCCGCAACACAAACCATACAGTTGGTGAAGGCGCAGCACAAACCATACAGTTGGTGAAGGCGCAGCACAAACCATACAGTTGGTGAGGGCGCAACACAAACCATACAGTTGGTGAGGGCGCAGCACAAACCATACAGTTTGTGAGGGGAAGCACAAACCATACAGTTGGTGAAGGCGCAGCACAAACCATACAGTTGGTGAGGGCGCAGCACAAACCATACAGTTGGTGAGGGCGCAGCACAAACCGTACAGTTGGTGAGGGCGCAGCACAAACCATACAGTTGGTGAGAGCGGAGCACAAACCATACAGTTGGTGAGGGCGCAGCACAAACCGTACAGTTGGTGAGGGCGCAACACAAACCATACAGTTGGTGAGGGCGCAGCACAAACCATACAGTTGGTGAGGGCGCAGCACAAACCATACAGTTGGTGAGGGCGCAGCACAAACCATACAGTTGGTGAGGGCGCAGCACAAACCGTACAGTTGGTGAGGGCGCAGCACAAACCATACAGTTGGTGAGGGCGCAGCACAAACCATACAGTTGGTGAGGGCAAGCACAAACCATACAGTTGGTGAGGGCAAGCACAAACCATACAGTTGGTGAGGGCAAGCACAAACCATACAGTTGGTGAGGGCGCAGCACAAACCATACAGTTGGTGAGGGCGCAGCACAAACCATACAGTTGGTGAGGGCAAGCACAAACCATACAGTTGGTGAGGGCAAGCACAAACCATACAGTTGGTGAGGGCAAGCACAAACCATACAGTTGGTGAGGGCGCAACACAAACCATACAGTTGGTGAGGGCGCAGCACAAACCATACAGTTGGTGAGGGCGCAACACAAACCATACAGTTGGTGAGGGCGCAGCACAAACCATACAGTTGGTGAGGGCGCAGCACAAACCATACAGTTGGTGAGGGCGCAGCACAAACCATACAGTTGGTGAGGGCGCAGCACAAACCGTACAGTTGGTGAGGGCGCAGCACAAACCATACAGTTGGTGAGGGCGCAGCACAAACCATACAGTTGGTGAGGGCGCAGCACAAACCATACAGTTGGTGAGGGCAAGCACAAACCATACAGTTGGTGAGGGCAAGCACAAACCATACAGTTGGTGAGGGCGCAGCACAAACCATACAGTTGGTGAGGGCGCAGCACAAACCATACAGTTGGTGAGGGCAAGCACAAACCATACAGTTGGTGAGGGCAAGCACAAACCATACAGTTGGTGAGGGCAAGCACAAACCATACAGTTGGTGAGGGCAAGCACAAACCATACAGTTGGTGAGGGCGCAACACAAACCATACAGTTGGTGAGGGCGCAGCACAAACCATACAGTTGGTGAGGGCGCAACACAAACTATACAGCTGCAACAACGACAGACGCCGCTAAGTTACGCCTCGCTCCAAACCACGACCCAACACTGCTTCATCTTCTCCCTCTTTACTACCCACTCCCAGAACATCGACTACCGCGTTGAGTTTAGTAAGTGGTTCCAGCAAGAGTTTCGGACAGTCAAGTTCCCTGGAGAAGGCACAGTCTTCGACTACTTCATAGAGCGTGACAGCCTGAGGTTCGCGCTCTGGTCTGAGAAGATTCCTAAGTTCGAGCTGGACCCGGACACTCCACTTCAGGTAAGTTTTGGTGGGTTCTTTTACCAAGTTCATACCTTTAATTTTAGGCTCTAATCCATATTTTTGATGACCTCTTTCTACACCGTTTTTTCCTGCAAATTGTGGAGAGACTGTTGTGCTGTTGTGTTGTGGTTGTGTCATATATAGGCCGCGTCTGTTCGTTTAGAACATATGACGGTGCCAGAGAAAACTTTTTGTTTAATATTTATTAAATTACAATTGGTTGATTAAGTTTTGAACTTTACAGTAGGCCTATCATGCTACGAAAGGATAATAAGGCCAGGGAGATAGATTATTGATCAAGAAGCATGTTTACGCTAGTCTTGAACGATGTCAAAGCCCGGAGTGAACTCTCAGTGAACATACACCAATAACCGGTAGACATCCTTGGTGTTTATATGCATGATGTCAGCTGTACACACCCTTGGTGTTTATATATATATATATATATATATATATATATATATATATATATATATATATATATATATATATATATATAACTAACAGCATAAATATACAGAGATATGTTTTAAGTTGTTCAAAAGGAATGGATTGTGATGTGGTTGTGGTCCAAATGTACTTCCTTTTATGGCTGGTAAGGTTGATAAGAGGTATGGCAACAGTTCTAACTATTCTGCAGAAGTGACGTTAATAGGAAGCTAGGCCTTGGAAATGCATAAGTTGTTTACGTGAAGTAGGCTGGGGGATAGTGTTAGATGGCTCGCACATGAACGTCAAGAGGTGCTATGCTTCCACTGCCTATGATATTACCAAGATAGAGCACTTTACCTTCGGCAAACTTGTACTTGCCCAAACTAATGATGAGGCCGGCCTGGAGAAGCTTGTAGAACAATCGTTGTAGATGTTTTTCCCAGGTGTAGGTTGCTACAACGAGGTCATCCGGGTAGGAGTAGGTATCGTCAAGGTCTTGGATGACGAGGTTGACAGCTCGCTGGAAGGTAGCTGGGGCATTGCAGAGTCCAAAAGGCAGTCGCTCATATCTAAAGAAACCGAAAGGCATGGTGAAAGTAGAAATGTCCTAAGCACACTCTGTATGACTGATCTGGTAATAGCCCTTCAAGATGTCTATTTGAGACAAGAATTTAGCGTTACCGATGGCATCTAGGATGTCGTCGATGGAAGGCAAAGGGTAGGAATCTTTAAATGTGACAGAGTTTAATTTGTGGTAATCGGTGCACAGTCTTACCTAGCTGTGTGGCTTGGGCAACCAAGATACAGGGTGAGGCCCAAAGGGACTCACAAGGTGTGGCCAATCAATTACTGAGGAGGTACTGAACTTCGGCGAGCATGGTTTCCCTCTCCTGCGAACTGATGCGGTAGTACGGTTGACGGATGGGTATTGTTTCAGGAAGCAGCTTGACGTCAAGGCGCACTAAAGTACATTCCAGAGGAGTGTCTTGGAACAGGACTTTATGAGTAGAGATTAGTTGGGTCATAGGAGTACTGTTATTGGAATGCTGTAAGTACTTAGGAAGATCGTTCATAATATCACAGTTGGAGATCACTGGGTTAGAGTCATTGCAGTCAGGAGAAGAAGCAGGGTTGGTATCACTGTTGGAATACGCATCCATAAAAGCGGATACAGGCATCAATACAGGTGAAGTATTACCTTGGTAGAGCTTGAGCAGGTTGACGTGGCAAAGTTGTCTTACGCCGCCGATCATGAGTCTCTAGAATGTAGTCATTGTTGTTCCTGCAGTCTTTGATGTGGTAGGGACCTGAAAACTTACTCTGGGAGGGAGAGGTTGTTATAGGAAAATATGCCAAAAACAAATCTCCTACACTGAACTTTGTAACTTTAGTATTATGATCAAAATGTGCTTTTTTTGTTTAGATGCTGATAAGTTAGCACTGGCAAATTGATGTACTCTTTCAGGAATGTGTTTCAATTTTTTAAGAAACTAAGCCACAATAAGAGAATCACTGAAGGTGTTTGATATTAAAGAATCTTTAAATGCTTTGAGGGAGCTTTTCCACTTTCGACCGTAGAGCATCGCATAAGGTGATACTCCAAGGGACTCATTAGAAAGGCAGAAAATGCACATGATGATGTTTAATTGCTTATCCCAATCTTTCTCTGTACTAATGCAAAGCGTTCTTTAAAGTGACTTGATAGTTTGATGACTACATTCTAGAGATCCCTGTGAAGCAGGATGATAGGGGCTAGACAATACGGGAATTATGTTGAATTCCTTAAGGGTTTTCTTAAATAACTCGCTGGTGAAGTTTGTGCCACAGTCACTCTGAATCTCCTTTGGAAATCCGTACTGCTTGATGATCTTCAGAAGATGCTTGACAACTGTAGCAGCAGTGATGTTCTTGACGGGAATTGCTATAGGGAACCTGTTGGTTGGACACATAATGGTGATGAATTAGTGGTTGCCGGAATTTGTTCTAGGTAGAGGCCCAACACAGTCGATGTTTAGTTTTGAGAAAGGTTCTGAAGGCACAGGAATAGAAATCAGTATTGCCTTAGGAATAGAAGTATTGGGATTACCTGTAATTTGCCAAGTATGAAAAGTATTCACAAAGTTTCTCACGTCTCATGCAATGCCTGACCAAAATAGTCTTGTAATTGGGCATGTTAGGTCTTGTTGATGCCCTAATGGGACATCAGGCCAAGGGCCAAGTCTACAACATTATTATGTAAATATGTGAGAACTATCAACTGAGTCACATAAGGCAGAGGATATTTGGGCTAAAGTTTACTGGATTTGAATCTGCAGTATGAAAAATGGTTTTCGTTAATGAAATAACCTGGGATGGAATCAGTCTTAGTTTGAACCTGAAAGAACAAGGGAGTTAAAAAAATGTCAGCTTCTTGTAACTTACAGAACTCCAACAGGTTGAGATTCGGTGGGAGGCCAGGTGAATCTTGAGGGACAGATGTGGATACTTGTGGTGGTTGAGCGGCTTGAGCATGATTAGTCACTAGGACAGGCTGGGTGATGCCTTCTGTTTCTTCTGTCACCGGTATCTCTATGGCATACTTCATTGCAGGATCTTCTTCCGTAGTTGAGTCACATACCTGTGGTTTGTCGCATTAATTAAATTGGTGTCGTCCTGTTGGTAGCCAAGTCGTTGCCTAGGAGAAGTGGAATTCCTGGCATGGAGGAAAAGTTTCTCCCGAATGGCGACTTGGACTTCTCCATGAATGAAGGGACAATGCAGGTGAACTATGGCGAGCAGGTAAGGTGTAGTTACAGTGAAGTCGGTGATGAGGACAGTTTCTCCAGTGTAGGTGACTTTAGGTCCAGCGGCTTTGAGTAGGATACTTTGTAGAGAAGTTGTATCCCTCAAGTTGCTCACTTAAACTTTTCCATCAGAATAACTACCGTTGGCAGAGAGTTTCTGTATATACATGTCTGTGAAATGAAGCAAGATCAGAAGCTGGAACATTAGTATGAAATAGGCTTGGGAGGTTAATGTTTAGGCGTCTGTGAATCATTGCTAGTTTTACAATGGGGATTGGAACATTTCTCGATGGTGTGTCCATAGGTTTTACAGTACCTGCAGTAAAATGTATAGGTAACTTTTATTTGACTTCCTTTAGCTCGACTAGACCAAGATGGTTTACTCGAATATGAATCATATGATTTGTGAATCAAACTATAAGTATCAGCCAACTGTGCACATCTATATGTGGGTTAGGTACATGGTGCATGAATTCTTCCAGCAGAATTAATTTAACTCAGAGAAGGGGGTAATATGGGTTGACTCCAGACATTTTAAGAAATATCTTGTCCTCGTCTATACATATTCAACATAGGTAGAGGCACCGGATTTAACATAATCTCTGAAACGTTGGCGATAACTTTCTGTGGATAGTGGATAGGCATCTAAAACTGCTTACTTTAGTATCTGGTAATCAGTCTCGGTGGCAAAAGTAGCGAGGGTCAAGGCAGCTCTTCCGGTAAGAAGAGCTCTGAGAAGTACGAACCATTGGTTCTGAGGCCAGCCGAGTTGAGTAGCCATAGCTTCAAATAAAGTGAAAAATGAATCCATCTCTGTCTCTACAAAAGGCGACATCATTTTGATACGCTGAGTACGATTAAAACGTACCAGTAGGTTGGCTTCTGCTTCCTGGCACTGAGTGGTGTGGGTAGTTTAAAGTTCCAACTCCTTACATCGGAGCTCTTGCGTGGAGGCAGCTTTCTCTTGTTCTAATCGGAGCGCGATGGTAGCTTCACTTTCTCCATATTCTCTCTCTTGAGTTGAAGTTCTTGCACCAGGTCCTGGAGTCATTCTTGTTCGCGTTCACGTTGCAGGTCAGCTTCCTGCATTCTCGTTTCCCGTTTTCGTACATCATTCTCGGCTTCCATGCATGCTAATTCGATCTTCAGTTTCAAGACGGCGAGTGCAGTTTTATCAGCAATTTGATGTTGTTCCTGCAGCTCTGAAGGGATAAGATCATTATCAGCTAAATAATCTATTATCATATTATGAAGTTCGGTTTTGGTGGCATCATTGGGAGGCAAGAGGCGATACTCTGTGGTTAAAATAAGTGATTCGGCTTTCGTGGCGCGATTTAAACTAGCTATCTCCTCCTCCTCCTCCTCCTCCTCCGGGTTGAAACGAAAGGCTTCTAAGCGAAACACTGGGTAATGTACAGAGACAAGTAATAAAAATTGGAAAAATTATGCTCGTGTTCTCCTGTAAGTGTATCAATATGTGAGAATTATCAGATTGACTTCACAGACAGGAGAATGGATATTATTGAACTGGCAACACTGTACGGACGTAACTATCGTGTAGGGCAATAATAAATTTACGAGGAAAGTTACTGAAACATGTATGATAAATTGAACTAAATCTTGAACTTTAGTAAGGACTTTGAGAAATACAATAATTAACTGTCTTGAGCTAGTTCAATATAAGAATGATGTAGGGTACTATACTGGAGTACTATACCTGGTACTCAACTATTAGTGAGGATAAGGGCAAGAAGTGTCCTACTGAAAGCTAAGTAATTAACTGCGGAGACACTATTCTTTGTGCTCTGGAAAATAACAGTAATCTCCCAACCTGGGCAATTAATCACAAACTTTGAACGAATACTTATGGGGTGCGGAGAGTGTCAACACTGTGACGAGAACTGCTGTATGAGTCTCAAACGTACAACTCAGTCCTGAATGCGAACGGAGCTTAAGTCTGATACTTCCTCCTAAGTTCGCACTGCAAAGTTGAACGTTATAGTTTGGAGACAAACCAAAGTACCAGAGTACGCGAGGGGGTGATATGTCTCAGTGAGCCTCTTCTGTAGGGGACAAAATTAATATGGGTAAACAAGATATAGCAAAGGTTTATAAGACTAACCATTACGAGCATGAATTTGTACATAAAACATCACGTAATCAAAAGTCAATCTAATAAACAGATCACAAATTGCTACACCTGTAATGTAAATGAATTTAGTCATCAATGAGAAAACCTCAAAACGAGTTCTGTAATGGAAACAAGTGTAAAAGCCAAGTAAAACAACTGAACGCAACATTAAGCAAAGGGTGCTAAGAGTATTATCTGACACAGTCTCCTAGGACAGGCCCCCACGTTTATGCGACGTTATAGTGCAGTAGTGCAGGAAATACCAAAGCAGCTGGAATTGTCCTTGAGCACATCTTTTTTATTGATATATAAAAAAAAAAATTACAAAAACAGGGAACAAGTGCAAAACAACATATAAATACAAACAATCGTGCTTATAGCAAAATACCATGAAACAGACATAAAATACATACAAAGGGTCACAGGAAAGCACTCAGGACACACGCAAAGAAACCCACAAACAGCACGGGACAGAAAATGCATATAATACACAACACATCAATGACATAAGGACAATAACAAAAATGTACAAGAAAAAATACACAAAATTTACAACATATATACAGAAAGCTAACCCCCCCTAAAACAGAAAAGGGGAGTAAATTAAAACACAAGCACGGGCCGCCTGACCCCGCACACAAAGGACCAGAACCGGACACAAATGTGGGCACCAGTAACAAATTAACATGAAATCCAAACTACATATTAGAACATAAATAACATAAAATATGTACAAAGAATAAAGCAAATACAAGGACAAGAAATAATCATACGCACACACAACCCATGCGACATGCACAACCACACCACCCCACACCAGGACGCCCCCCACCCCAACACACGGGGCACGCGCAACGACAGGAAAGAAAGAACACCAAACACCCTCAACCACACACAACCACAACACAAACACCCATACCAAAGGCAAAGCACAAAACAAAACAGGCCACGCAGGAGCCAGGAACAGACACCCACACCACACACACGCATATTCAAGGACACCCACCTGTGCACGCAGGGACTGGGGAAATGTCACGCACAACACAGACATAAACCAACCACACGAATCACTCATACTTCTCTGGGTACTCCCGAGCCGAAAACCGTAAGCATCCCAAACAAGTTGGTCGCCTTCAGCAAGCGGACATCCAGGAGGCGCAATAAGCCGAGGCATCGTATCCGGCACGTCCATGACGAAACACTGCGCCTGCGGAACCCAAATGGTAGACGGGCACCAGGGAACAGGACGCACCAGGTCATCAGTCGGAAAACACAGAGATGTCTTTGATCTATCAATCACCTCACCGGACGGGAGGACGAAAGGGATGGGTTTCCACCTAGGAAGCTGGTCACAGGGTCGCACACTCGGAAGAACACCAGGCTGCCCAGCAGGCCACACACCGACCCGCCCACTAGAGCGCGCACTTTATTCGACGCCGGGCATCGCACCGAGCCTCGCTGAGAGTGGCTCCGCAGGCGCCTCAGTGCCACCACCAATCGGAACAGGAGCAGAGGCCTCCGTTGCACATCCTTCAACAACACCATTACGAGGTCGCGGTCACCAGGGGCCACCACCCAATGAGGAGAGCCACCAGCAGGGGGCACAGCATCCAACACAGAAGGCACCACAGGAGGCAGCACAACGTCGCCCACAGCATCATCATCCATAACGGCACGCTCCTCTGCCCACGTCCGGCGAGGTGACGCACCCCAAGCCGAACGACGTCGCTTAGAAATAGGCCGTTGATCGTCGGAACTGTCACCCCCTGCAAGCGGAGCCCCAGAAAAACCATCAGCAGGCGGCCCCAAAGCCGGAGCAGCACGACCATGCTCAACGGCAGCCTCAACGACGCGGGGCAAAAAGCCACTACCATCCATGGAGACCGGAGGCGATGAAGGAAGAGACATAGAAGGCATAAGGGTAGACTCCAGCACACATAAGGAATTCAGAGAGGACGACGGAACCGGCAGAGGAGAAGAGGCACGTGGTAACGAGGAAACTACCAGAGGCGACGAGGCAGAGGGCGTGGGCGGAGTCACACTCCCCAACGCCCCGACAGCCCCAGGACGCACAAGTTCTTCAGCAGGAGATGCAGGCGCCACCCCTACAGCACCATCCAAGGTCACCATGGAAGCAACCGGATGCGGATGCACCTCTGCATCCACCGAACGGCGAAGGTCCGAAGCAGGTGCCCCTAAGTCCCCCGAGCTCACCGGTGGGGCAGACAGATCAGGTCCAGATGGAGCGGCAGCTGGAACCGCCGCAGGAACCCCACCATGAACCTGAACAGAGCGAGCAGCCGCTGGGGAATCCCCACGCACAGACAAGTGGGGACAGTCATCCTCCAGGAAAACTGAAGGGGCCACAGCACAAGGAGCGTCGCAACCAGCCGCTACGTGGCCCTCAGCACCACATCGAAAACACGTGCTGGTTTGACCTTGATAAAAGGTCCGCATAGAGAGCCCACGAAACGAAACCCTGAATGGTATGGGGCTCGTGATCCACATGACGAGCGTGCGTGTACCCAGCCGGTCTCCCTTCAGCAAGCCGCACTCAAAATGTTGAACCGGTACTTCACCAACGTCCCAAACCGTGTAAACATGGACATGAGTTCTGCCTCAGGGAAGGTCACTGGCACGCCATGAACACTCACAAACGACAAGGGGCCCCCAGGGATCCGAGATCTACACAGACACAGCCGAAGCCGGAAGAGGAATCGAGCGTGCACCCCAGGGAGCCACAAACTCCTGGTAAACATGTGACATGGCAAACGACACCACAACACGGGTAGGCGATAACTTCTCGAGTCCAAGGAGATTGGGGACGTCGACACGGAGCACGTCCGGGAGAGCAATCTCCACAATGGGCCAGTCCACAGCAGTAGAAAAATCCAACCGCACAGTATCCACCCGGCGAATACGGCTACCAACAGCCGCGGCCATACCGCCAGGCGGAGCCCTGACTAGCAGGAAACTCCTTACCTTCCACAGCAAACTACCACTCAACAACGCCAAACGACGACTCTGCTTGTGCACATAAAACAAAAAAAAAGTAAAAAAGTAAATAAAAGCTGCTTAGCCTTTGCAGTGTTTAAAGTTGTAGGAATAAACAATTAAACACTTTGCTGTAAACTGAAC
The DNA here is from genome assembly GCF_040958095.1 of Procambarus clarkii. Classification (NCBI taxonomy): domain Eukaryota; kingdom Metazoa; phylum Arthropoda; class Malacostraca; order Decapoda; family Cambaridae; genus Procambarus; species Procambarus clarkii. Next base: position 30,564,214 of record NC_091174.1, read on the forward strand.
TATAACAACAAAATGCATTTTTCGCCAAACACGAGAAATTAATCAATTTACTCTACTTGAAAAACAAAAGAGTGACTTAATCTCTACATTAGTCCACACGTCCACAGCAAGTGATGGAGGTGAAGTGTAGATTCCAGGAGTTCCAGTAGTATGTTGTTGTTGTTGTTGAGTTAAGGGCGACGACGATCGTGGGATCGGATGCGCCCCGGCGTACCCGTGAAGGGTGAATCGCAAAGCCAGGAAAGGCGAAACGCTAAGCCAAAACGCGAAACGAGTGACGCCAAGCACTAGACACTAATATGCCACATGGCAAAGCTACGCACAAAGGGAGAGGCAGAAGCACATAATAGAACAGGGCAAACAAACAGCCAGAAGGGCACACAGCATGTCAGAGCAAATACACAAGAAATCAGAGCACATATTTGTCCGGGAACTTGGCCCGCGGGAATCTTACATTGAACGCCTCCCAGAGCACCCATTGCCAAGGGTCTCGTCCATCCACCGGGGACGCCATAACATCCGGAACCGGGGCAACAAACGCCCGTAAACTGGGGACCCAGATAGTAGAACTCTTGAGGCGAGAAGTCGCCACTCGCCCCCACAGGAAGGGAACTTGCCCCTCACGAAAGCACTCCGGTCCGTCAGACAGCAGTAACTCGGCAATTTTCGACCAGTGACCCGGTGGCATCACAGACGCTGGCAACACGTCCCCCAGGGCCCCAACGCGCACCCGCACCACAAGGGTACTCGCGGCCCCGGGCACACCACCAGACAACAGCAGGGAACCCGGACGGCGCGCATCCTTCCGTAACGTCACCACCAGGCCACGCCCAGCACCAGAGTCCACACCATCCCTGGCAGCGGAAGCCACCATCCCCCACTGTGGAGAGTCCCCCGGCGGAGAAAGAGCCGAAGGCACGTCCGAGACACAGGCACCAGCACCGGCAGGCACATGGACCTCCGCCACCACGAACCGCAGAGACATCGACGCATCCGTATCCACACTGTCAACATCCGAAGCCCCACAGTCACTGAAGTCACCAGCGTCGGCCCAGGAAGAAGACGAACGCCGGGAACGTTTGGGCACCGGCCGGATGTCGTCAGAGCCGGTAAGTGACCCAGAAACACGGGTACCACGAGCCGAAGGAACCGACGCCAGTACGGCAGCAGCCTCAACCACAGGGGGAACCGGGCCACACACAGCAGGAGGCTCCGCAGCCACCCCAGCACCAAGCACATCCGGGACCCGAGTCACGGACACAGGGCCAGGGGCAGCATGAGAAGACGAGGGAGAAGACAGCGACGTCACACAGGGAGCTCCAGGAAGGCTCACGGGAGCAGCTGGGACAGCGACAGGATCAGGCAGACCAACCGACGGCAACTCAAGAACCGGAGGAGGGACGGCAACAATCGGAGGAACGGCAGGCGCCGCCGGGGAAGCTGCACCAGCGAACGGGATGCCCACCTCCTCACCCCCGGAGTCCTCCTCCAGAGGGAGCGGCGGGAAATCCTCCTCACGGAACAAGTTCACAGGAGCGACCGGATCAGTAGTACACCCGGCAGCCTGATGCCCCAACAAGCCACACCGGAAGCAAGTACGGGGTTGCCGGGCATAAAACACACGCACGTAGTACCCCCAACAGCCAGACAGAGCACGGTATGTCCGACCTCAGTCGCATCCCGAGGGTCCGAATGTTGGTCTTCACACCCGAATACGTGCCAGACGACAGGGAGTTCATCCGCACACTGACGACGGAGCCGTACCTCTGGAAGAACTTCCGGAGGAGAGTCTCAGGAAACTCCATGGGGGCACCATGAACACTGACATACGACACAGCACCACTACGGTCTGAAATGGTCACAGACCCGGTGCCGTCCTGTAACTGCAAAGTACGTCCCTCGTACCTCCGTAAGAAAGCATGGTACACCGCCTCACCCACAAACTTGATAACAACACGGTGAGCAGTTACCAGCTCAATGCCATATACGTCCCCAACCGGGAGACGAAGCATGTCACTCAACACCACGTCCACCAGCAGGTAACCAGCACGGCCAGTAAACTCCAATCCGATGGAGTTTAACCGCACGACAGCGGGAATAGGGCCGCCCATCGCAAAACACGCCACGTCTCCACCACCAGGAACAGCAGGGAGGGTAAACACCCCCACACCCCCTGCCGGCGAAAACGGCAACTACCACAAACTGCCGGAGCGGACAAGCGACACGTCCTCACTCAACGGCAGCGCAGGTGGAACCCGTTCCAGTAGTAGTCTGCTCTTTCAACAATGTTGTTGTTGTTTTTGTTGTTATAGATTCAGCTACTTGGAACAAGTTCCAAGTAGCACGGGCTATGGTAAACCCGTAACTTACCTGGCACAGGAGTGGGGCAAGTACCACGGGCTATGGTGAGCCCTTGGTGGACTTACCTGGCACAGGAGTGGGGCAAGTACCACGGGCTATGGTGAGGCCTTGGTGGACTTACCTGGCACAGGAGCGGGTCTTTCAACGAACCGGCAGGTGCCGTTATACACCTCCGGGTGACATCACGTCTGGTGGTAAGGTGTGGCGTCGACGAGAAATCGGCGACATAACTAGCTGTTGTTGTTGTTATAGATTCAGCTACTCGGAACAAGTTCCAAGTAGCACGGGCTATGGTAAGCCCGTAACTTACCTGGCACAGGAGTGGGGCAAGTACCACGGGCTATGGTGAGCCCTTGGTGGACTTACCTGGCACAGGAGTGGGGCAAGTACCACGGGCTATGGTGAGGCCTTGGTGGACTTACCTGGCACAGGAGCGGGTCTTTCAACGAACCGGCAAGTGCCGTTATACACCTCCGGGTGGCATCAAGTCTGGTGGTAACGTGTGATAACTAGCTGTTGGTGGCCGCATAACTAGCGCCGGCGAGAACACCAGGCTGGGGGTCACGAGGCTCGGTAGGGTGACCCAGGTAGAGGTTTCCAGACGGCTTTCTGGTTTCGTCATAAAGGATGTATTATAACATGAAGTAGGAAACTCATCATGGACTGCGTTGCATAAAGTAGGTGTTGAGGGAAGTTGGAAAGGGCAGCTTTCCATGATTATGCAGGGAAATTATTTGATATGTCTCTACAAGATCGCTGTAATCGCTCCTGTAATCCTCACTGGCTTATGTCATACTTTGACTATTACTCCTCTTGTGGGCCCTGTTTCCTTTCACCCTGTTCTTTTTCTTTACGATTGTCTCACTTGCAAGGTTCTCTCTCGGTTCGTATTACTAATATTTCTTTTCATGTTGTTCCATCCTTTCCTCCTTAGAAGGTCACCCTTCTTATGTTTTGTAAAACCTTGACTCACATGACCAAAGCTTTTACCCCCCTCTTACAGTTTTTAAACGCCATTTACTTGCATACTTTTCTTCAAACTCCCATTCCATTTCTGTCTTCACAGATGGGTCTGAGTCTACCGACGGTATAGGCAATTTTGTAGTATTTCTTGACCACACCTTTATCTGTCGCCACTCCCCGGAAACTAGCATCTTCACAACAAAACGTTATGCAATTTTGTATGCTTTTCCACCACTGCTTTCTCACTGTCAATGTTCCTTTGTTGTTGTAGTTGACTCTCACAGTGCCCTCGTGGCTCTGGAGTCCTATTAATCTAGTCAATCCTGTGGAAGTCAAAATTCAACATTGTCTTTTTCTTATCTCCAGCAGATTTAAAACAGTAATATTTTGCTAGGATCCCAGTCATGTTGGTGTTTTGAATGAGCGTGCGGATGCTGCCACTAAGGAGGCTATCTGTACTTGCCTTATTTCACGCAATGGTATCCATTATTTCTCCTTCAACCCAGTTATTCATTCCTCAATCCGTACTCATTGCCAGCGTAAGTCTGGTACTAGTAACCAACTACGTGCTCTTCTTCTTCTTCTTGAGAATAAATGCAGTTTGCATGAAGGGTTTACCCTCCCGATGACTGCACCAGGACAGACGTAGGGAGACGCGTGGACGTTGAGGAGGAGAAGAAAGTCAAAAGCGTTAGATGTGTTGGGTCGTAGAGAGAGGAGTGGCGACGAAAACAGAGGTGGACGTTAGAGGGAGACTCGCCGCACCGCAGGGCGGGGTGAAGAGTTCATGGCGGCAGCGGATCCACGCATGGCGTGGCGGTGTAAACAAGACGTTAACTAATACTTCTCCGGGAACTTGTATATCAGAAAGCGCAAGCAGTATGCGGCTGAGACATCTTATCCAGCACCCTATAGACAAACTTCTTCACCCCCAACACCCAGACAGTGGACGAGCACCACGGGATCAGAAGCACCCGGGCATCCCGATAAGGGCCCAACACCAGACCCCTACCGGGCACGACCCCAGCAGTCGGGACTAGGCTTCCCCCAGACTGGGGCAACGGAGGAAGGGGAACCGCAGGGAAGGCAGGCGCGGCATCGACCCCACCACAGGGCACAGGAGCCGAGGCCCCTGGTGCACATCTTTCCGCAACACCACGACGAGGTCCCGATCATCAGAGGCAAACCCCCACTGTAGAGATCCAACAGCAGGAGATGCAGGAGGGGGGGAAGGGGACAGGTAGCAACTTCGGAGCCCCTCACAGCACCATCATCCTCGGCGGGGGGCGCCAGAGCACCATACTCCTCCACCATCTCCCAAGGCACACCATGAAGGGGGGGACACACTCCGAGCCTGCCACGAATGCTTCGAGACAGGCCGCACCACACCACTCCCACCAGGCCCCTCCGCAGACACAGCCACCATCTTCACATCCACAAAGGCCACACCTGCACCGTCCGAAGAGTCCACAGAGCCCACATCACCCACACTGTCCACATCATCCAGGGAAATAGCCTCAGAACACCGACGCGCACGCTTCTGCAAAGGGATGGAAAGAGCAGAACTACAGTCGCCAACACACACAGGCATGGCAGGCATCTGCCCCTGCCGAAGCCCCCCCCCCCCCTCCAAAACAGTAGAACCCGCATCCCAGGGAGCTGGTATCACATCCACAGGCGGGGGCGGGACATGGACCTCCACCGGGACATCCTTCACGACACGCAGCGCTGGTGACGGCCCGACACCCACACACACACCGGCTCAACAACCCTAGGGGCCACAGCAGTCACCTGACGTGTCGCACAGGCCATAGAAATCGCCTCAACAGGAGGAGCAGCAGACAGGCAACCAGGCGCCTCAGGCACAGCATCCACTCCGTCCTCAGAACCGTCCGAACGCAACAGCGGTGGAAAATCCTCCACACGAAAAACATGCACCCGACCAGTTGCTCCCACGTCGCACGCTGCAGCCAGACGACCCTCGTGACCACACCGATAACAGGTGCGCGGTTGACCCCGGTACAGGCAGTGGAGCGTGTAACCCAACACGGACATCGACGACGGTACACTACACTTCAGCGACATCGTCAGGGTGCGAGAGCCGTCAAGCATACCAACACAGTGCCCGGTAACGTCCTTGTTCCAACGAATACTTAACACTGTCCCAAATCGTTCAAAACAGGAGGTTAAAAAGTCGTCCTGAAATTCGAAGGGGCACCATGCGCTGCCACAGACGTCAAGGTGACACTAAGATTCACCACCTTAACGGAGCCAGCAGTATCAGGGAGAGGGTAAACACATCGCTCGAGAAACGCCTGAAAGGCAGTCTGGAGGCGGAACTTGACCACAGCACGGTGGCCCTGAAGCAGCTGGATGCCCACCAGGTCCGACAGCTGCACATGCAGCACGTCCACCAGGGCGACACCAACCAATGGATGGTCCACCGGCACCGTAAATGCTAGACCAGCCGACAATGTCCTCTTCACTGGAGGGCGAGACGTCCACATGGCTAAGTTAAAAGTCACCCTGTCAGTGGCAAACCACCACCAGCAGGGCAAACAAGCAATCACCCAACGTAAACACTATCCAGGAGCGTCCGACCTGGCCGGTGGTCACCACGCAACTCCCCTTACGTGCTCTTAAAGTTAGTGTGTCCCCATGGCCTTCCTCCTACCACTGTAACCAGCAGTGGGAAATGACTTTGGCTAGTGTTACGTAATTCCCCTACATAGCAGTGGAAAGCTACCTGTTCCTCCTACCTTCAACACCTTCATGCTGCACTACACTTCTACGACAGCAAAACCAGACAGCCGCCCCAGACAGACGTCTAGATACCCTCTACCAGGATCATCCTACCATGCCCCGTGACCCCCAGCCTGGTGCAACTCGCTAGTGTTTGTTAACGGCCACCAACTGCTGATTATTTTGCCGGCTTCTAGTTGACGGTCGCTTTGCCACAAGACGTGACGTTACCAGTGGGTGTATATAGTCGTGCAGGTAGCATAAGGAAACAGACAACTCCTGGTGGTATTGGGTTCTGCACTTAACCTCCTTCACTCGCTGTGGTCCTGCTACAATGTGTGACGGTGGTCGTGTGGACTAGTATAAATAAGTTTAATCACAATTATTGTTTTTCAAGTTGAATAAACATGTTAAGTTAATTTTTTGTGTTTTTGCCAAGAATTATTTAAGGAATTATTTTCATGTTATGGTTGAAGTTATAGTAAAGTGTTTAATTGTTTATCTTCTTTGTTTAATCCTGCAACTTTCTCACTGCGAAGGCAAAGCAGCATTTATTTACTTTGTTTTACTTTTTTTTTAAAGTGCGTAACAGCAATTTCCAGCTGCTAGGTATTAGCTACGCTTCCGAAACAATTCACCAGTTGATTGACAGATGAGAGGTGGGACCAAAGAACCAGAGTTCAATCCCCGCAAGCACAATTAGGTGAGTACACGAGGTTATGTATTGGCCATACACGTTTAACTCACGAGTACTTAATAGAGCGCCACCGTGCTCCTTATTCTCCAAAATGCATTTTCCCTCTTACTGTCGTGCATATCCTTGTTGAAGGTTCTGACTTCCAGGATGTGCGTGTGTCTTGCTGCCAAACTGTCCCTCGCGATCACTTGCCCCTCAATAGAATCCTTGGTAAACAAGATACATTTGAAGTCGTTCGCCTTATGTGCTTTTAATTTGCATTTGCATACTTAGCAATATTTCGTGCCTTTTGATTATCTGTCACATTTGATGGTGCTACATAGTCTTCTCGGCTTGGTGCGTTGTTTTGATAATTATTTACTTTCGTAAGAGTAGCGTGTCTCCATGGTATTCCTTCCACCACTGTAACCGGTGGTGGGAAATGGCTCTGGCAAGGTTACGTATTGATCATACACATTTAACTCATTGGCACTTAATTGAGTGCAATCCTGCTACTTATTTTCCAAACTGCATTGTCCTTCTTATGAAATTAGTGACCCACGTTAGTGCCTCACATGCAATGGGTCCATTGTTTGAATCTCCTATTGCCCAGGTGAATGAAATGTTCATTTCAATGGAAGTGTGGATGACAATTTATATGGCTTGGGCGTGGATCACTAATTCCTCTAAACTTCAGTATTAATCAGGGAAAATTGAGAATTCTAGCTAAGCAGCAGTAGATGCTTCTGGAATCTTTCCGTATTAAGACTACTAAATAGCTTAGTCGGCCTCACACGCGTGGAGTCCACTGTCTGAGTCTTCCGGAATCAAGGTGAATGAAATTAAGAATTATTTTTTTCCACAGCTGACATTTTGAATGATCTCTAGAATGTGATAAAAATTAGTAAATTTCTGTTTTATGCATGCTTTAAACTGTTATTTGTATGAAATTATATATATATATATATATATATATATATATATATATATATATATATATATATATATATATATATATATATATATATATATATATATATATATATATATATATATATATATATATATATATATATGTCGTACCTAGTAGCCAGAACGCACTTCTCAGCCTACTATGCAAGGCCCGATTTGCCTAATAAGCCAAGTTTTCATGAATTAATTGGTTTTCAACTACCTAACCTACCTAACCTAACCTAACTTTTTCGGCTACCTAACCTAACCTAACCTATAAAGATAGGTTAGGTTAGGTTAGGTAGGGTTGGTTAGGTTCGGTCATATATCTACGTTAATTTTAACTCCAATAAAATAAAATTGACCACATACATAATGAAATTGGTAGCATTATCATTTCAAAGAAGAAAATGATAGAAAATATATTAATTCAGGAAAACTTGGCTTATTAGGCAAATCGGGCCTTGCATAGTAGGCCAAAAAGTGCGTTCTGGCTACTAGGTACGACATATATATATATACATATATATGTCGTACCAAGTAGCCAGAACGCACTTCTCAGCCTACTATACAAGGCCCAATTTGCCTAATAAGCCAAGTTTTCATGAATTAATTGTTTTTCGACAACCTAACCTACCTAACCTAACCTAACCTAACTTTTTCGGCAACCTAACCTAACCTCACCTATAAAGATAGGTTAGGTTAGGTTAGGTAGGGTTGGTTAGGTTCGGTCATATATCTACGTTAATTTTAACTCCAATAAAAAAAAATTGACGTCATACATAATGAAATGGGTAGCTTTATCATTTCATAAGAAAAAAATTAGAGAAAATATATTAATTCAGGAAAACTTGGCTTATTAGGCAAATCGGACCTTGCATAGTAGGCTGAGAAGTGCGTTCTGGCTACTAGGAACGACATATATATATATATATATATATATATATATATATATATATATATATATATATATATATATATATATATATATATTCCTGTATACTGGCAACAGGTTTTCTTTCAGACATGTCTCATTGAATATGACCACATATTCTGCATTTACTATTTTCTGATTTAGGGCTTCTATTCCTGTAACTAGTTTCTTAGCATCAGGGCTTAGCTGAAATAGGAGTTTTCTAAAACTCATTTTCGTAATTTTAAGGTGAAGAAAAGAAGTGAATTACTATTGAATGTATTACACTTATTTATACAATTTGCACAACGTTTCGAACCTCCATGGTTCATTCTCAAGTGAAAGGAATTTTCAGGTTTGGTTGATTTTATACCCGCACTGGGTCAGGTGATAAGGCAATAAAGGTGAAAACATGGGGGGATACATAAGAACAATAAGAACATAAGAATTGAGATAACTGCGGAAGGCCTATTGGCCCATACGAGGCAGCTGCTATCTACATACAAAGATTAATCAAGTGTAATTGGCCTGTTATGTTGGACATTGTCTTCTGTGTTGGCATCGTTATGTTCTGGTCTTGTCCTTACTCTCATGGTGGGTAGAGTAAATAGTTCCGTGATTTGGGTGTTCGTGGTAGGTTGTTCTATTCTTATGTGAATTGCTTCAAAAATTTGTAATCTTCTTGCATCTTGGGTTTTGTCTATTATACAGGTATTTTTGTTCAACATTTCTCTTGTTAGGGTGATGTCATGGGCTTGCCTCATGTGATTCCTGGGGGCACCGGATTGAAGATGGCATGTCAAACGCCTCGTCAGCTTGGTCTACGTCATACCTATGTACTTAGATTGAAGGTTACATCCTTCGTGGGGGCAAGTGTACATGTATACAACGCTTGACTGCTGTAGAGGGTTCTCCGTCGGCTTCGGGCTGTTTTTGATAAGGAGTTCGGAAGTCTTCTTGGTTTTGTAGAATATTATCAGGTATATGTTTTGGTTAGGAGTAATGCTTTTTACTCCTTTACGGATTATTTCTTTCATTATTGTTTCCTCTTTTATATGTTCACTGTGCATGGTTGATTTGTAATATAATTTTATTGGAGGTATTGTGGTTTCTGTTCTAGGTTCAGGATTAGGCCAACGGTCTAAGTGTCTTCTTATAGCAGCGTTTATTTCCGCGTTGCTATATCCGTTGTTCACCAATACCTGAGTTACTCTTTCAAACTCTCTACTCACGTTGCTCCATTCAGAGCAGTGGGTAAGCGCTCGACGAATATAAGCATTGAGAACACTGGCTTTGTATCTTTGGGGGCACTCACTTCTACCGTTCAGGCATAATCCTATGTTGGTGGGCTTAGTATATACGTTGGTGCTTAAAGAGGTTCCTGTTTTTGTTATTAGTACATCCAAGAATGGCAGACTGTTATTTTCACTATTTTCATGTGTAAATCGGAGTAGTGACTCTCTCTCTCTCTAGATGGCTTTTTAGATCAATTAGTTCATCTGAGTCTTTTACTATTACGAATATGTCATCTACATAACGGCAGTATACAGTTTTTTTTTTGTCTGCTGCTGAAGACTCTGTCTTCGATGGTTCCCATATAAAAATTAGCAAATAAGACTCCTAAGGGGGAGCCCATTGCTACTCCGTCTGTTTGTAAATACATGTCTCCTTATGGACTGATGAAAGGGGCTTCCTTTCATCAGTCCCTACCTACCCACATGATCCAGCAGTCCGCAATACAGAGTTTACCAATAGGTATAGGCAAGAGCTCATACGGCATCAACTAAACAAGAAGAAGGAAGCCCTCCAAACCTTTACAGAGCAGGCGGAGCATCTGTTAAACAAATGGACCCAGTACGACATCCCTATCCAACTCAAGCAAACCATCAACAGTGTACTCTGATGGTAATCTTGGGCATGGTATTTTATCAAGTCACCTAATTCTTTGGGGCACACGTGAGGAACACAAATGCAAACAAATCTGAATGGTCCCCAGGACTATACACAACTGAAAACTCACACCCTAGAAGTGATTCGAACCCATACTACCAGAAGCACTCTGCAACTGGAGTACAGGACCCCTTAACCACTCGACCATCACAACCGGACAGAAGATGATGGTAGCCGAGGCTAATTCCCCATCGTCCCGCCGGCACTCTGATGGTAATCTTGGGCATGGTATTATATGAAATGACCTCATTCTTTGGGGCACACGTGAGGAACACAAATGCGAACAAACCTGAATGGTCCCCAGGCATAGACACAACTGAAAACTCACGATTTGAGTTTTCAGAATAAGGCGATTTGATAAAATAAGGATTTTATATAAATCTGTGATTTAATTGATTGATGCATTTTAAAGTAAAGAATCTGTAACAAGATGTTCAGTATATCCCTGGTATTCCTAGTCATCTTAAAATTAAGATTCCCGAAGGGAACATCGATCATATATATATATATATATATATATATATATATATATATATATATATATATATATATATATATATATATATATATATATATATATATATATATATATATATATATATATATATATGTCGTACCTAGTAGCCAGAACGCACTTCTCGGCCTACTATGCATGGCCCGATTTGCCTAATAAACCAAATACTTTTCTTAATGGAAGATGAAAAGACCTTGATTGTATGATGCTACAATACTAATGGAGTTCTTAATAGGAAAATTGTGTTATAACACTGAATTGTTGAAATCCATTTTCATACATTTTTGATTGTTTGATGAAATTAAAACTTTATAATTGCTTAAAGAAAGTTATTTTTGATTAACCGGACAAGTTTTTGTATGTGACAGTTAAATTGATTAATGTAAGATGATGCTGTTTAACTATTGTTTTAATATGTTCGCTATATTGGACGTATTAAGAATTATACAGTAACTTCCAATGAGAAAAAAATTACTCTCAGTCTGCAAGAGTTCACATCGGCAGACACAACTTCTACTCTAACACTTGAAGAAGCAGAGGAATTCTGTGCTATATAGGAGGGTTCATCCCGCGGGCTTCTCGCTCATTACCAGCACTTACTCCGTATTAAAGGTTCTAGAATATTATTTTGTTTCAGACATTTTCCTGATTACCTTTGCAGGTGGAGATGTTTTAGTTAAAGTCAAGTCCAATAATTCCATAACCCGCAAGTTGAATGGGAGTAGACAAGGTAGCGCCCGTCCTCACTCATGAAGCACACGGTATTGCGGAAGAATTCACATGTGCCTGGATTCACCAACTTCTTAGGCAACCTATTCATTTTTTTCTTAATCATGGCAACATTGTTTGCTTATCAGTTTACCAGCTTAGAAACTTCATAACAAAATGTTATAATTGCAACCCATCCTCGGGTTATGTTTATGCTGCTGGTGCAAAACACGATTCTTTTTATATATAATTCAATATTATTATATATTAGCATATTGTGCATATATAGTCAGGCTAGGTAAGGTGTTTGATATATTGGCAATTACTGGCATTTGTAGTACGTGATTGAAGTAGTTTCAGAGTTTCTATTCGAACAGTGGTCTTTAGGGAAGGTCTTTTCGAATGATGTTCGAACATCATCACTTGTGAATCTTTTGTAAAATGTTTTCCTTTCTTGAACAGGTGGTTTATTGGCTGCATATTATGAACATTTCGCCTTTGCTGATGAGACCGAGCTCGTAGTGCTTCGGAGCTCATAAACTTCTTAGTAAATGTAAAGAAACCAGTAATAATTAACGAAATATATAGACGTTTTGTAAATGGTTGAGTTAGTAGGCATCCGTCAATCCCATGAGGTTATGGAGTCGTGCCCTGGATGTCTAGTTGTTGTAAACTAGTTGGATGCAGCGCCTGCTGTGGCTGTGAAGGCCAACCCGAGAATTACAGTCCCGACTGCAGCGAGCGCAGATAAACGCCGAAGCGGGTGCGTCTGACAGTGGTCGAGACCTCCTCTGAAGTCTATTATCCTCCGCCTGCCTCTTCAATTCATCCTAGAATTGCTGGAGTCCCTTCTGCACTTTACATCTACAGGCAGATCTGTCCGCAGCTGCTGCCTCCCAAGTGTTGATGTCGATGTTCATCTGCTTGAGGTCACGTTTGCAGGCGTCTTTGAAACGCAGCTGAGGTCTTCCGGTGGGTCTCCTTCCTGATGCCAGTTCTCCATTCAAGAGGTCCTTCGGTATGCGGCCCTCTTTCACGCGTGTGACATGTCCCAGCCATTGCATGCGTCTCTGTTTCAGGAGAGTGAACATTGAAGGGACTCCTGTTCTCTCGAGTACTCTGTTGTTGGTGACGTGGTCTTTCCACGTGATGTCAAGGATGCGTCTCAGGTTTCACATGTGAAAGGTATTGAGCCGTCTCTCCTGGCGAGAGCGCAGGGTCCAGGATTCTGAGCCATAGAGAAGTGTACTCACCATACATGCCATGTAGACTTGTGCCTTGGCCACAAAATACCACTGTCAGTTTGGCACTTCCCCAAACGCGTGTTGCGAGCCTGGCCAGTGTTGTTGCGGCCTTCCCGATACGCCTGTTGAGCTCAGTGTCCAGGGAAAGGGTGTCTGAGATTGTGGAGCCCAGGTACACAAACTCGTGAACTGCCTCCAGCATATAGTCTGCAAAGTTTATACAGGGTAGCTCATAGACGTCTTGTCCCATCACCTGTGTCTTCTTCAGGCTGATTCCCAGGCCGAATACGAAATAGGCTTCGGCAAACCGATTGAGTAGCTGCTGCAGGCCTTTTGCTGTGTGGTTACCTTGAGGTTACCTTGAGGTGCTTCCGGGGCTTAGCGTCCCCGCGGCCCGGTCGTCGACCAGGCCTCCTGGTTGCCGGACTGATCAACCAGGCTGTTGGACGCGGCTGCTCGCAGCCTGACGTATGAGTCACAGCCTGGTTGATCAGGTATGGTGTGTGTGGTGATTGTTGCATTGTCGGCGAAGAGGAACTCTTTGAGGATTCACATCTGTACTTTCGTCTTTGCTCGGAGTCTGGATAGATTATAGAGCTTTCCATCAGATCTTGTACGGATATAGATGCCCTCTGTGGTTGTTCCAAAGGCATGTTTGACAAGGATCGCGAATAAGATGCTGAACAGAGTTGGAGAAAGAACACACCCCTGTTTAACACTACTGTTGATGTTGAATGATTCAGAAGTTGAGCCGTCGTACACGACTGTTCCCTTCATGTCCTCGAGGAATGATTGTATCATGCTGAGTAGGGTGGGTAGCCAATTTTGGCCAAGATCTTGAAGAGTCCGTCCCTGCTCACGAGGTCGAAGGGATTTGTAAGGTCAATGAAGGCGATGTACAAGGCTTTTCTCTGCTCCCTGCACTTTTCTTGAAGCTGTCTCAGGGCTAACATCACGTCAGTGGTCGACTTCTCTGCTGGGAAACCGCACTGTGACTCAGGATACACTCTTTCAGCAAGAATCTGAAGCCTGACCAAGACGACTCTGGCGAAGAGTTTGCCGCCGACGCTGAGGAGGGAGATGCTGCGATAGTTGTTGACATCGCTTCTGTCACCTTTATTTTTGTTGAGTGATGATGTTTGCATCTCTCATGTCTTGTGGCACCGAGCCCGCCCTCCAGCACTGGCACAGAAGTTCATGAAGCTCAGTTTTAAGTGTTCCACGAGCGCACTTGAGAACTTCAGGCGGAATCCCGTCGTCTCCTGGGGCCTTCCCTGAGGAAAGTGAATCCAGTGCTTTCTGAACTTCTTCCACAGTCGGTTCAAGGTTAATTTATTCCATAATGGGCAGGCACTCGATTGTGTCCAAGGCTTCTACGCTGGCCAAGTTCTCTCTGGAGTAGTGTTCGGAGTAATGTTCCACCCAGAGATTCATCTGTTGATCACGGTCTTAAATGATCTCTCCGGTGGCTGACTTCAGAGGAGCCGTCCTGTTTTGTGTAGGGCCTGTTGCCTGTTTGATCCCTTCGTATATGCCTTTTATGTTGCCGACAATGGCCGCAGTCTGGATGCTGGAACAGAGTTGGACCCAGTAATCATTAGCACAGCGCTTCGCAGTTTGTTGAACTCTACTGCGGGCAGTATGGAGGGCCTGTAGGTTCTTTTCAGGGGAAAGATTCTTGTAGGATGAGAGAGCTTGTCTCTTTTTCTCTACGAGGGATAACAGTTCCTCTGCACTGGCCTCGAACAAATCTGCTGACTTTTTCTGCCTCTTACTGAAGGTGGACATGGCAGTGTTGAAAATAGTGCCCCTGAGATGTAACCACCTCTCACTTGCGCTATCGCAGGGTGGTACACGAAGGGTATTTACCAGTGCAGCAGTGAATTCCTCTACCTTGAGAAGGTCACGGGTCTTGTTTACGTTAATACCTTGTCTTCACTCCTTCTTTGCTCTGTAGATTTACTGGGGCTGGAACTTTACTATGCAAACGACGTGAGAGTGGTCGGTGTCACAATCTGGATTTTGGAAGCTGTGGGTCAGTTTGATGCTTTTCAGATTGCTACGCCCCGTAAACACCAGGTCGAGTTGGTGCCAATGCTTAGACCTGGGGTGTCTCCAGGAAACCTTGTGCTGGAGCTTGGTGTCGAAGAAGGAATTGATGATGCAGAGATCATGACGACAGCTGAATTCGAGGAGGAGCTGCCCACTCTCATTCATCTTCCCAAATCCAAACTGGCCCAGGCAGGAAGGCCAAGAGCTGTGATCAGAACCAACTCTTGCATTAAAGTCTCCCAGGAGGAAGGCTGGCTCTTGTTGAGGTATGTTTCTGAGAGCTAGGCCGAGGTCATCATAGAACTCGTCCTTCGGTTCGGTAGAGGAGGTCAGTGTTGGTGCAGAGACTTTGATGAGGCTGACCATTCCTGCTGCTGTATGAAGCTGAAGTTTGATCATCCTTGCAGACCCCTCCGTGGCCGATACTATGGACCTTAACAACCTGTTCCTGATGGCGAAGCCAACGCCATGCTCCCTTACCTCTTCTGGTGGATTACCCTGCCAGAAGAAGGTAAAGTCCTTCTCCCGTATGCTGCCGGTCGCAGGCAGACTTGTCTCCTGCAGGATTATTATGTCCATCTGGAGCCTGCGTAGTTCATTGTTGATCACAGCTGTATTGCGGGCGTCGTTCACTTCCAGTACATCTTCCGAGAGACCCGGTATCATGGTCCTTACATTCCATGTGCCCAGTTTGAGAGCTGGGTGACTCTGTGTTTGCCTAGTGCATGGTTGACGATTCGCTTATTGGATTGTGACCTAAGCCCTACGTACCCAGAGGAGCAGGCGGACCGTGGCGGGACAGCACCTTATTGGCTGGGGGCTGCCTAGCTTGAGGCGGGCGGTAGCTGTCCTATGAAATAGGATGATTTCTCCCACCAACGGAAGCAACTCCTGTCGCCTCACTCTATGCCAGTTGAGTGGTAGGCTTATCACCAGTAACTGTCGCTTCCCGTGTTGAGCCATTGCCAAGGCGATGCTGGAGTGTCCTCTCCAGGGCACAGGCCTAGGCAGTAATTATGGAGAACCGGCTGATCCATGCAACCATGCAGCAGATCCACCCTCTTTACGCCACCGATGTGGTCCAAGGGAAGGGCAGGCGCCTATACGCTTGGCACCAGTGTCGTCGCAGGAGTTGCCAGAATGTAGCTGTAAACAGCTGCAAATTGCCCTATTGACTCCGACTCGGGATTTTTCCTCTGGGTTGACTATTAGCTCCAAGACAGCAGAGGTGCAGCAGACAGGGACAGCAGACAGTTGTTTAGCCCCAAGACAGCAGAGGTTTGAATTCGGGGTTTTCTTTCCCTAGATGAGCTGCCTTCCCTGGCTGACGAGTCCCATCTGCCTGTAGCAAATAGTTTTAAGGCGCCAGAGCCCAGCCTTCGCCCCTTCTCCTGTTGGTAGAAGCAATTCCTCCGAGCCTAGAGGCTAAGCCACACATGCAGGCCAGGAGCTGGACTTGGTTGTCAGAGGCTATTTGAGACGCACGCCATCAAGGGCACTTTACAGGCTGTGGAAGCTTATCTCTACAACCCTTCCCCCCCCGGCTATAACAACCCTTGGAACTAAGGGTTGTCATTGCCGTTGAGTTGTCATTGTGGTTGAGTTAATGCTTAATGAATACTGGCGCTTGACGGATTATTCACAGAAGAAGAAACATATTGAGTTGTTTTTGACCTGTCTTGACCCAGGAACATGTGATTTTCGGCCAGATAACATGAATAATACGCCATTTTCACCAGACTTGATCCAGAGGTATGCTACTAGTCTTGTCATAGGATTTTATTGGAATCGACCCATGGGTTATGTTAGATTGTTTCGGGTCTTGACTAGACTTGACCCATGGGTTATGTTAGATTGTTCCGGGTCTTGACTAGACTTGACCCATGGGTTATGTTAGATTGTTCCGGGTCTTGACTAGACTTGACCCATGGGTTATGTTAGATTGTTCCGGGTCTTGACTAGACTTGACCCATGGGTTATGTTAGATTGTTCCGGGTCTTGACTAGACTTGACCCATGGGTTATGTTAGATTGTTCCGGGTCTTGAATAGACTTGACCCATGGGTTATGTTAGATTGTTCTGGGTCTTGAATAGACTTGACCCATGGGTTATGTTAGATTGTTCCGGGTCTTGACTAGACTTGACCCATGGGTATCATGTTGGTGTGGTCAGAGAGTTTGGTTTGGTGAATAGATAATGTGGAGAGATATGATTGAAAATTTTCAAAGATAATTTTTTCCATAATAGTGACTTCTTAACCACAGAAGTTAACCTTCTTCTTTTCCATAATAGTGACTTCTTAACTTGATTAATACAGGCACTTCTGATGTGGTAACAGAGATAGCTATGTCATCTTTGTTCATAACGCATAGCATGTCATCTTTGATTGTTCATGATTTGTAGCAAAGTTATCTTTGATTGTTCAGGATTTGTAGCCATGTCATCTTCGATTGTTCATGACTTTTTGGCATGTTATTTTTGATTGTTCATGTTTTTTGGCATGTTGTCTTAGATTGTTCCTGACTTGAAACCATGTCATTTTTTACTATTCATGAGTTGTAGCCATAGCCTCTTCGATTGTTTATAACTTGTATCCATGTCATCTTTGATTGTTCATGACCTACGGCCAAGTCATGTTAAGAGTAGATACATATAATTTTAGTTTGATTGTTTTTTACGTGAAATCTGTCATCTTTGACTGTTGATGACATTTAGCAATGTCATCAACGTCATTTGATGACATTTAGCAATGTCACCCTTATTTAATAGTTCAGGACTTGTAGAAATATCTCCTTAGACAGTTGATGACATGAAGCCGTATCCTCGTGATGTACCGTTATTCATCTTGTATGCCTTCAGCACCGTATGAGCTGTCTTTAAAATATTGTTTACATAGTCTTTTTACATATTGTAGTGTTCCTAATAACTGCGGCAGTAAACATTCTATTTAGTATTATTACTTGAATTTACTTTAATTATTTGCCTTTAATTTAAGCACGTGGCTAATTATAACCGTTCAGGACCAGGCTGTTGTTCCTACTCACTAACTCTGTAGAAATTATATCACAATGGTTCTAGAAATTTTCCTGTACATCTACTTAACTGGAACATGACCTCTGAGACTGACCTCGTGTGATACTCTACCCATCCCCGACAGGAATCGCTCGGCCCTCGTGTGTTGTCGGTGAGTGCTGAGTGTCAGTTGCTTGTCCTGAGTGCCCCGAGGGTGCCCATAGGTCACCATAGGTCCCCCCTCAACGTATTCATGACGAGGTTAACTCTTTCAGTGGTATTGTCCGCCTAAAGATGATTAATTTTCGTCATCTGGATAAGTTTAATCTCCCTTGACCAGAAGCACCACAGAGTGTACTCTTTTGTTCTTGTGGCTACTGCGACTTGTTTAAAGTAGAGTTCTGTTTTCTTGCAATGGCCAGTCAAGAAGGCCGGATGATGTTACACATAAGGTGCATAGTGCTCTTCCCAGACGTAGAGTCGCAAGAAGCCCCAGTCCAAGGAGCTACACCGTGAGTCGCGTCCTGTGTTGTGAGGGCAGGGCGCCCTTGGCGGCACCTCCTGCAGGCACTACAAGAGTAAGCCCAGCCTGGCAGCTATCTTGCTGCCTTTAATATCCACGAGTGTGCATGTTCACCTTAATCTGCGTCTGCCGTCCATATCCCCGCTACTGCCAGTCTGACCACGGCCAGTCTGACACTGACAGTTCAGTCAAGCTGTCACAGTCATTGAACCCCGGACTTTCATATGTCTTCTTTTATGTCAGCAATATTGTTGGTGTCACTGAACCTCCTCCACAATCACGTAACTGCTCCTTTTAAACTACCTATTTAGTATTAATCCTTTTGACAGTCTTCTCGGGGTCTGTCACTGACATGTGGTCCCTGAAGTGGTGCACTGTCGCCTCCCCTGTTCAGACCTCCTCCAGTACCAGTCACAATGTTGTAGTGTGATAACGATGCGGCTTGGGCCTCCACCTCGCCCCCCCCCCCCCCACACAGCCTCCTTCATAATGTGTCCACAACACCAAACTGGCCGAACAGCTGGTTCAGATTGAGCAATGTGGGGTTTAAACACGAAAATGATAATTGACTGCATGAAAAGTAAACTGCATGATTTAAACTGTTTTTATTGAACGTAAAATGTAAATGCCCGATATATATATATATAAAATAAAGCTTGTATATTCATTAAACCAGACACGGAATATGTTTAATCCCAAACCTTAATGTTTACACTTGGCACTCTCTAAAGCAACTAATGTTTGTCATGTGTTGGTGTCGTGGGTCTCCAGGAGTGGCAATCCGACATGATTGTGAGTTACCTGGCCATGTTGTTGTTGTTGTTGTCTTGATGAGGCACCGCTTTTGTGTCTTCTACTCTGTATTGTTTTTACCTAGACAGTGAGTGGCGGCACCTAGACAGTGAGTGACTGCCCCTAGACTGTGAGTGAGGGCACCCCAGACAGTGAGTGACTGCAGCTAGACAGTGAGTGACTGCACCTAGACAGTGAGTGGCGGCACCTAGACAGTGAGTGACGGCACCTAGACAGTGAGTGACGGCCCCTAGACCGTGAGTGAGGGCACCCCAGACAGTGAGTGACGGCACCTAGACAGTGAGTGACGGCCCCTAGACCGTGAGTGAGGGCACCCCAGACAGTGAGTGACGGCACCTAGACACTGAGTGACGGCCCCTAGACCGTGAGTGAGGGCACCCCAGACAGTGAGTGACGGCACCTAAACAATGAGTGACGGCCCCTAGACCGTGAGTGAGGGCACCCCAGACAGTGAGTGACGGCACCTAAACAGTGAGTGGCGGCACCTAGATAGTGAGTGACGGTACCTAGACACTGATAGCACTTAGACATAGAGTTATAGCACTTGAGTGAAGGCACCCAGGCAGTGAGTGAAGACTCCTAGACCTTAAGTGAAGACTTCTAGACCTTGAGTGAAGACACGTAGACTGTGAGTGAAGACACACCTAGACCGTGAGTGAAGGTACCTAGACAGAGAGGGAAAGCACCTAGACAGAGTGAAGGTACCTAGAGAGAGAGGGAAAGCACCTAGTCAGAGTGAAGGTACCTAGAGACAGAGGGAAAGCACTTTGACAGAGTGAAGGTACCTAGAGAGAGAGGGAAAGCACCTAGTCAGAGTGAAGGTACCTAGAGAGAGAGGGAAAGCACTTTGACAGAGTGAAGGTACCTAGAGAGAGAGGGAAAGCACTTTGACAGAGTAAAGGTACCTAGTCACTGGTTATAAGCACTAAGACAGAGACTGAGGGCACCTAGACCGTGAGTCAAAACCCCTAGACAGAGTGAAAGCACCAAGGCAATGAGTAAAGGTATCTAGACAGGGAATTTAAGCACTTGAGTGCATAAATTCCCTATCTAGAGACACATGAGTGAAAGCACCAAGACAGTGAGTTAAAACACATAGACGAGCTCACTGTGTGTTAAAATACAGTGAGTTAAAACACACTGAGTGAAGGGCACATTCACCAAGCTAATTTTTTTTTGGTTCAAAGATATTTGTTTTTATACCAATCCTGTTACACTCCATTTTTGTTTAACCCACAAGAGCAATAGAGGCTGTCTGTAAAGTTGTCCATGTGTGCGAGCTCTTGTCTTGCACCGTCTGCGTTAGAACAGTTTTGTGCTATGTAAATAGCTCCGTATATTTGCTTTAGTGCAAAGGTAAGCCATCTCCAGTATTAAAATACACATTTAAATACTGCAACATGCCAGACACATCACACCCCAAAAATGTAAATATATATGTCAGTAAATATACACTCCTGCATGCAGTAATACATATTGAATATTGAGTAGTTCACATGTAAATCATTTCCCCCCCCCCCCTCACATATAGATATATGTATGTTTGTATATATATATATATATATATATATATATATATATATATATATATATATATATATATATATATATATATATATGTCGTACCTAGTAGCCAGAACTCACTTCTCAGCCTACTATGCGAGGCCCGATTTGCCTAATAAGCCAAGTTTTACTGAATTAATATATTTTCTCAAATTTTTTTCTTATGAAATGATAAAGCTACCCATTTCATTATGTATGAGGTCAATTTTTTTTTATTGGAGTTAAAATTAACGTAGATATATGACCGAACCTAACCAACCCTACCTAACCTAACCTAACCTATCTCTATAGGTAAGGTTAGGTTAGGTAGCCAAAAAAAGCTAGGTTAGGTTAGGTTAGGTAGGTTAGGTAGACGAAAAAACATTAATTCATGAAAACTTGGCTTATTAGGCAAATCGGGCCTTGCATAGTAGGCTGAGAAGTGAGTTCTGGCTACTAGGTACGACATATATATATATATATATATGTCGTACCTAGTAGCCAGAACTCACTTCTCAGCCTACTATGCAAGGCCCGATTTGCCTAATAAGCCAAGTTTTCATGAATTAATGCTTTTTCGACAACCTAACCTACCTAACCTAACGTTTTCGGCTACCTAACCTAACCTAACCTATAAAGATAGGTTTGGTTAGGTTAGGTAGGGTTGGTTAGGTTCGGTCATATATCTACTTTAATTTTAACTCCAATAAAAAAAAATTGACCTCATACATAATGAAATGGGTAGCTTTATCATTTCATAAGAAAAAAATTAGAGAAAATATATTAATTCAGTAAAACTTGGCTTATTAGGCAAATCGGGCCTCGCATAGTAGGCTGAGAAGTGAGTTCTGGCTACTTGGTACGACATATATATATATATATATATATATATATATATATATATATATATATATATATATATATATATATATATATAATATATTAGTATATTTTGGTAGCAGTCTTTCCTGTAGACATATATTATTAAATATGACCGAAAAAGTAAGATTAATAATTCTAACACGAATTTTCTCAATGTTTCTTATATTTTTCTTCACTGTTGATGGTAACTGATAAATCAATTCTCCAAAATTCATTTTTATTTCTAGTCTGACGCAACACTTGAGCGCGTTTCGTAAAACTCAATACATTTTCAAAGACTTTAGTTTACACACACACAACTATAACTGAACAGAGCTTAAACATCTTGGATTTTATACCTGCATTTGGGTGAGGTGATATGTTACAACAGTTTTGGATGAGGTGAAAACAAACTTTCAACACAAGACAGAACACGAAACAATGGGTATAATATTTTGTAAGTTAAAGGGAAGAATGTAAGAAGAAGTCTTAATACACATTAAGAAGTCGACACCAGTAATCAACAGCCAATTAATGCACAACTATATTCTACCCACTTCAAGACTCCGCACCAATATAGAAGCATCAAGAAATATTGGCCAATAGGCCCTTTGCAGTTACTTCCATTCTTCCCTTTAACTTACAAAATATTATACCCATTGTTTCGTGTTTTGTCTTGTGTTGAAAGTTTGTTTTCACCTCATCCAAAACTGTTGTAACATATCACCTCACCCAAATGCAGGTATAAAATCCAAGATGTTTAAGCTCTGTTCAGTTATAGTTGTGTGTGTGTAAACTAAAGTCTTTGAAAATGTATTAAGTTTTACGAAACGCGCTCAAGTGTTGCGTCAGACTAGAAATAAAAATGAATTTTGGAGAATTGATTTATCAGTTACCATCAACAGTGAAGAAAAATATAAGAAACATTGAGAAAATTCGTGTTAGAATTATTAATCTTACTTTTTCGGTCATATTTAATAATATATATATATATATATATATATATATATATATATATATATATATATATATATATATATATATATATATATATATATATATATATATATATATATACATATATATATATATATATATATATATATATATATATATATATATATATATATATATATATATATACACACACTACAGGAGCTGCCTGGTGATGCATAGGTCTCTGTCTTTGTCCGGCTCTCTCTCTCTCCTTCTGTACTTCCATCCCATTCCTTCTGCATCTCTCCCATTCTTTCTACCTTTTTTCCTTCGTCCCATTCTTTTTTCTCTCTACCTCCGTCCCATTCTCTCCTCTGTTGTTCTCCTCCTGTTCTCTCTGCCAGTGGGCAAAAGATGCTTGAGCAACGTACAGTCTCTGTTATCGACGTTGACGCAACAGCGATAATTGCTGTCAAATATTTGTTAACTCTATGGACAATCAAACCAAACTTTCATACATTTTAGAAGTTGTTTACATTCACAAATGAAGCCGCACCTTCTAACAGATGGGCATGGGGGAGGACAATTCAATTTCTTTCTTTATTATGCACCTCCAGACCAATTTCGTGGGCAGTGACGGAAAGGGGTTCAGAGGCATATAATCGGTTAAGGAACTGAACCCCCGTTGTTCGTATAGTTAAGCATGTGACAATCATTTGAAAATGGGGAATTGTATTCCAAACCTTTCGAATGGCGATGGGCGGCCCACTCTCCTTTGTGCTAAGCAATTTGCACATGAAACCAAAAATTTCCTAAAATTTTGCCTGTTTACACAAAGTGATACAGGTATGTTGTTGTTAACACAAAGTGATACAGGTATGTTGTTGTTAACACAAAGTGGTACAGATATGTTGTTGTTAACACAAAGTGGTACAGATATGTTGTTGTTAACACAAAGGGGTACAGGTATGTTGTTGTTAACACAAAGGGGTACAGGTATGTTGTTGTTAACACAAAGTGATACAGGTATGTTGTTGTTAACACAAAGTGGTACAGGTATGTTGTTGTTAACACAAAGTGATACAGGTATGTTGTTGTTAACACAAAGTGATACAGGTATGTTGTTGTTAACACAAAGTGATACAGGTATGTTGTTGTTAACACAAAGTGATACAGGTATGTTGTTGTTAACACAAAGTGATACAGGTATGTTGTTGTTAACACAAAGGGGTACAGGTATGTTGTTGTTAACACAAAGGGGTACAGGTATGTTGTTGTTAACACAAAGTGGTACAGGTATGTTGTTGTTAACACAAAGTGATACAGGTATGTTGTTGTTAACACAAAGGGGTACAGGTATGTTGTTGTTAACACAAAGTGATACAGGTATGTTGTTGTTAACACAAAGGGGTACAGGTATGTTGTTGTTAACACAAAGGGGTACAGGTATGTTGTTGTTAACACAAAGTGGTACAGGTATGTTGTTGTTAACACAAAGGGGTACAGGTATGTATGTTGATGTTAACAAAAGTGGTAAGTGGTACTTTCATGGTGAAAAGTGTGAAATGTGGTGTGAGACGAACGTAGAGTGGTTACTGAGAGACACAAATGAATGAGGAAGTGAGGAGCAAAGAATATTAGACTCGTATGTTTGTTTCAGTGGCTCTTGGGGGGGGGAGGGGGGGTAATGAAAAAGTGAGGACGATAGAATAGCTATATAGAGATAACTAAATAGATAGCTAGGTAAACCGAGATAGATAGATAGGTAGAAATGGAGATTGCAAGAGAAAGGGGTAGACATATATATATTATATATATAATGTATATCCGTGCAATATGTTGATACGGTAACCCAAAGTAGCACGATTGTACAACCTTGATCTCTGCAACCTCTAATATTGTAATGGTTATTGTAAACGTTGATGTGCACACCTGTTGTTGTGGACGTTGACGTGCACACACCTGTTGTTGTGGACGTTGATGTGCACACCTGTTGTTGTGGACGTTGATGTGCACACACCTGTTGTTGTGGACGTTGATGTGCACACCTGCTGTTGTGGACGTTGATGTGCACACCTGCTGTTGTGGACGTTGATGTGCACACACCTGTTGTTGTGGACGTTGATGTGCACACCTGCTGTTGTGGACGTTGATGTGCACACACCTGTTGTTGTGGACGTTGATGTGCACACACCTGTTGTTGTGCACACACCTGTTGTTGTGGGCGTTGATGTGCACACACCTGTTGTTGTGGACGTTGATGTGCACACACCTGATGTTGTGGACGGTGATGTGCACACACCTGTTGTTGTGGACGTTGATGTGCACACACCTGTTGTTGTGGACGTTGATGTGCACACACCTGTTGTTGTGGACGTTGATGTGCACACCTGTTGTTGTGGACGTTGATGTGCACACACCTGTTGTTGTGGACGTTGACGTGCACACACCTGTTGTTGTGGACGTTGATGTGCACACACCTGTTGTTGTGGACGTTGATGTGCACACCTGATGTTGTGGACGTTGATGTGCACACCTGTTGTTGTGGACGTTGATGTGCACACACCTGTTGTTGTGGACGTTGACGTGCACACACCTGTTGTTGTGGACGTTGATGTGCACACCTGTTGTTGTGGACGTTGATGTGCACACCTGTTGTTGTGGACGTTGATGTGCACACCTGCTGTTGTGGACGTTGATGTGCACACCTGTTGTTGTGGACGTTGATGTGCACACCTGCTGTTGTGGACGTTGATGTGCACACACCTGTTGTTGTGGACGTTGATGTGCACACACCTGTTGTTGTGGACGTTGATGTGCACACCTGTTGTTGTGGACGTTGATGTGCACACACCTGTTGTTGTGGACGTTGATGTGCACACCTGTTGTTGTGGACGTTGATGTGCACACACCTGTTGTCGTGGACGTTGATGTGCACACCTGTTGTTGTGGATGTTGATGTGCACACCTGTTGTTGTGGACGTTGATGTGCACACACCTGTTGTTGTGGACGTTGACGTGCACACACCTGTTGTTGTGGACGTTGACGTGCACACCTGCTGTTGTGGACGTTGATGTGCACACCTGTTGTTGTGGACGTTGACGTGCACACACCTGTTGTTGTGGACGTTGATGTGCACACCTGATGTTGTGGACGTTGATGTGCACACCTGTTGTTGTGGACGTTGATGTGCACACCTGCTGTTGTGGACGTTGATGTGCACACACCTGTTGTTGTGGACGTTGATGTGCACACACCTGTTGTTGTGGACGTTGATGTGCACACCTGTTGTTGTGGACGTTGATGTGCACACACCTGTTGTTGTGGACGTTGATGTGCACACCTGTTGTTGTGGACGTTGATGTGCACACACCTGTTGTCGTGGACGTTGATGTGCACACCTGTTGTTGTGGATGTTGATGTGCACACCTGTTGTTGTGGACGTTGATGTGCACACACCTGCTGTTGTGGACGTTGATCTGCACACCTGTTGTTGTGGACGTTGACGTGCACACCTGTTGTTGTGGACTTTGATGTGCACACCTGTTGTTGTGGACGTTGATGTACACACCTGTTGTTGTGGACGTTGATGTGCACACACCTGCTGTTGTGGACGTTGATCTGCACACCTGTTGTTGTGGACGTTGACGTACACACCTGTTGTTGTGGACTTTGATGTGCACACCTGTTGTTGTGGACTTTGACGTGCACACCTGTTGTTGTGGACGTTGATCTGCACACCTGTTGTTGTGGACGTTGACGTGCACACCTGTTGTTGTGGACTTTGATGTGCACACCTGTTGTTGTGGACTTTGATGTGCACACCTGTTGTTGTGGACTTTGATGTGCACACCTGTTGTTGTGGACTTTGATGTGCACACCTGTTGTTGTGGACGTTGATGTGCACACCTGTTGTTGTGGACGTTGATGTGCACACCTGTTGTTGTGGACGTTGATGTGCACACCTGTTGTTGTGGACGTTGATCTGCACACCTGTTGTTGTGGACTTTGATGTGCACACCTGTTGTTGTGGACTTTGATGTGCACACCTGTTGTTGTGGACTTTGATGTGCACACCTGTTGTTGTGGACGTTGATGTGCACACCTGTTGTTGTGGACATTGATGTGTACACCTGTTGTTGTGGACTTTGATGTGCACACCTGTTGTTGTGGACTTTGATGTGCACACCTGCTGAATGTTTGCGCTCTTATTGGAAGTGATGTAATGTAGAGCCGCCATGTGTAGTGTCGGGTAGCCGCTGCTACACTATATTGTCATCACTGCCACCATCACTACCATAGTACACTCACCCCCCCCCCTACACTATATTGTCATCACTGCCACCATCACTACCATAGTACACTCACCCCCCCCTACACTATATTGTCATCACTGCCACCATCACTACCATAGTACACTCACCCCCCCCTACACTATATTGTCATCACTGCCACCATCACTACCATAGTACACTCACCCCCCCCTACACTATATTGTCATCACTGCCACCATCACTACCATAGTACACTCACCCCCCCCCCTAACACTATATTGTCATCACTGCCACCATCACTACCATAGTACACTCACCCCCCCCCTCCAACTGTGCGTATGATGATACTTGCAACATTGCACAATGCATGCCAATGATGCTAGCAACATTGCAGAGGAACTAGGCGTGTTGCAAGATGTTTCAAGACGTTGCAAAGTTGAATGTTGCAAAACAATGCAAGATGATGATGATGATGATGAAGACGATGATGTAAGTGAGTGAAGTGAAAAGGGAAAGTCAAAATGTAACGAACAAATATCAAAATGTATGGTATAAAAAATTGGTCGTTTATAGGAGATGGAGTGAGGTACACGAGATGAAAGGAAAAAATCAATGATGCAAGTGAGTGAAGTGAAATGGGAAAGTCAAAAAGAGAAGTGACAAGCTTCAAAATGTATCGAAAAATTTTCAGAAGGATTGTTCATAGGAGATAAGAGTGAAGTGGATGAGATGAAAGGAAAAAATATCAGAAAGGAGTGTACAAGTATAAACAAATAAAGAGTACATAGATTGATTGATAAAGATTAAGTCACCTAAGAGGTGGCACGGGTATGAATAGCCCGTAGGAGTACATAGAGAAAATAAAAAGAGGGTGTTGTTCACGGGAGATGAGGGCAAGGTGCATGAGATGAAATGAAAAACAAAATCTGGCGGCGCATAATATGAAAGGGAAACAACAAATAAAAAAAATGTATAGTATAGCTATAAAAAATAGTGTGCATAAAGAAAATATAAAAAAGGATTGTTCACAGTAAATGTGTAAAGGTGCATGAGATGAAAGGAAAAAAAACAGGAGGTGCATGAGATGGATGGAAAACATCAGAGAGAGAGAGAGAGAGAGAGAGAGAGAGAGAGAGAGAGAGAGAGTAGTGAAAGACTAAAGTTAAAAAATCAAAACAATAAAGTAAAATACGAAGTTTTTCATACCTACCCTAGACTCCAGACGCGTGACTTCATGTTATTTCTTCATTTCACTATGATCAGATATTATAATTTCTACACACACACACACACACACACACACACACACACACATACACACACACACACACACACACACACACACACACACACACACACACACATGGAGCATGGCCCCAGCATGGAGCCCGTACCTTGTCAAGCACAAGACGAAGCTGGAAAAAGTCCAAAGGTATGCTACTAGACTAGTCCCAGAACTAAGAGGCATGAGTTATGAGGAAAGGCTGCGGGAAATGCACCTCACGACACTGGAAGACAGAAGAGTAAGGGGGGACATGATCACAACCTACAAAATCCTCAGGGGAATCGACCGGGTAAACAAGGACGAACTTTTCAACACTGGTGGGACGCGAACAAGGGGACACAGGTGGAAGCTGAGTACCCAAATGAGCCACAGAGACGTTAGAAAGAACTTTTTCAGTGTCAGAGTAGTTAGCAAATGGAATGCATTAGGAAGTGATGTGGTGGAGGCTGACTCCATTCACAGTTTCAAATGTAGATATGATAGAGCCCAATAGGCTCAGGAATCTGTACACCAGTTGATTGACGGTTGAGAGGCGGGACCAAAGAGCCAGAGCTCAACCCCCGCAAGCACAATTAGGTGAGCACAATTAGGTGAGTACACACACACACACACACACACACACACACACACACACACACACACACACACACACACACACACACACACACACAGGAAGCCCCAGAACCCAGGAAGCCAAGGAGGGGTCTGAGCCCAGGAACCCCAGAGGGGAATTCAACACCCAAGCCACCACCCAATAGGGCGCCCCCCTCCCCTAATCCCCCGCACAAACTATTCCTTGCCCCTGCACAATGCCCATCATATCACCCAAATCCTACCTCTCCCCTTACCCCGAGTATTCTCTGCTTTCCCAGCGCCTGATCTTCCTGCCACAGGCAGGCCTAGGCAAGACCTAAGCCCTCCATCCCCCACTCCCCCTCCCCCCAAACCCCTGTCAACTACATCACAAGAGGGCATGCCTTCTCCCCAAGTAATCCCTGCCCCCCAACCTCAAGCACTCCCTGCCCCCTCACCCCCAGGGCTTCTTCCTGCCCCAAGCAGGCCTGAGCAAGACCTAAGCCCTCCATCCCCCACTCCACCTCCCCCCTGAACCCCTGCCAACTACCTCACAGCAGGATGAGCCTACCCAAGTAGCACTGACCATGGAACAACTTCCTACACTTGTGGGGAGTGAGGGTGAAAATGGATATATGAAAGTGAGTTTCAAGGTAATGTTCTCAAACATTGATGGGATTACCAATAAAGCAAGTGAACTGGCAGAAAGGGCACTAGAAGAAAACTCTGATGTAATAGGACTCACGGAAACAAAATTGTCAGGAGTCATAACAGATGCTGTGTTTCCAAAGGACTACTATATAGTAAGGAAAGAGAGGGAAGGGAGAGGAGGTGGAGGAGTGGCCCTGCTGATAAGGAAGGACTGGAGTTTTGATGAGATGGAAATTCCAGGCTGTGATGTGTTCAGAGATTACTTAACAGGAACTATAACAATGGGTGGACCTAAGATAATAGTGTCAGTTATTTACAACCCTCCCCTAAATGACAGAAGACCCAGACAGGAGTTTGATAAGAACAACATGGCAACCAATAATACCAATAATATAATAGAGAGAGCAGCTTCAATTGCCTGCAGGAATGGCTCAAGACTCTTAATCATGGGCGATTTCAACCATGGAAAGATAGACTGGGAGAATGGGGACCCACATGGTGGTGCAGATACGGGGAGAGCTAAACTCTTGGAAGTGGCATCAAGGAACTTTCTGAGCCAGCATGTTAGGGAACCCACCAGAGTGAGAGGCCATGATGAACCAGCTAGACTCGACTTGATATTCACCCTAAATGAGTCAGAAATAAGAGAAGTCAAAGTTGAAGTCCCCATAGGAATGAGTGACCACAGTGTACTGACTTTTGAGTAATTGTTGGAGGTAGGGATAACCTATCCAAGGATGGGATTGGAGGGGAAAAGACTAAATTACCGAAGAGGAAAATATGACGAGATGAGAGGAATACCATGGGAAACAGAAATTAGAGACAAGACTGTGCCGGACATGATGAATTTTGTCACCCAGAAGTGCCAAGAAGCTGCAGACAGGTTTATCCCTGTCCAAAAGGAGAGAAACGAAAAAAAAAACAGAAAAATCCATGGTTCAACCAGGAATGCAAGGTAGCGAAGCAACTGAATAAAAGAACATGGTGAAACTACAGAAATAATAAAACACCAGAGAGCAGGGAGAGATACCAGAGGGCCAGAAATGAGTACCTCAGAGTGAGGAGGGAAGCAGAGAGACAGTTAGAAAATGACATTGCGAGTAAAGCCAAGACCCAACCAAAACTGCTACACAGCCTCATCAGGAGGAAAACAGCAGTGAAGGAACAAGTGATGAAATTGAAAAAAGGGGAGAACAGATACACAGAGAATGACAAGGTGTGTGAAGAACTCAACAAGAGATTCTAGGAGGTCTTCACAATAGAACAAGGAGAAGCCCCTGCACTAAATGAGGAGGCGGCAAACCAAGCAACCTTGGAAGAATTTGACCTCACCAGTGATGAGGTCAAAAGGTGTCTAATGGAGCTGGATGTGACAAAGGCTGTTGGGCCTGACAGAATCTCACCATGGATACTAAAGGGAGGTGCAGAAGCACTAAGTGTGCCACTCTCTATAGTGTATAACAGGTCACTGGAAACAGGAGACTTACCAGAAAGTTGGAAGACAGCTAATTTAGTCCCAATATACAAGATGGGTGACAGGCAAGAGGCACTGAACTACAGGCCAGTTTCCCTAACTTGTATACTATGCAAGGTGATGGAGAAGATCGTGAGGAAAAGGCTTGTAGAGCATCTGGAGGGAAATAACTTTGTAACGCACCACCAACATGGGTTCAGAGATGGTAAATCGTGCCTCACAGGTTTACTAGAATTCTACGACCAGGCAACAAAAATTAGGCAGGAAAGGGAAGGGTGGGCCGACTGCATTTTTCAGGACTGCCAGAAAGCCTTTGACACAGTACCCCATAAAAGGCTGTTAAAAAAGTTGGAGCAACAGGCAGAAGTAAAAGGGAAGGTGCTGCAGTGGATAAGGAAGTACTTAAACAACAGGAAACAGCGAGTAACGGTGAGGGGTGAGACATCAGAGGGCGAGATGTCACCAGCGGAGTTCCATAGGGCTCAGTACTTGGTCCCATCCTGTTGCTAATATATAAAAACGATCTTCCGGAGGGTATAGACTCGTTCCTCTCAATTTTTGCTGATGATGCAAAAAATTATGAGAAGAATCAAGACGGATGAAGATATACAGAGACTACAGGATGACCTGGATAAACTGGAGGAATGGTCTAGAAAGTGACTGCTAAATTTCAACTCAGGAAAGTGTAAAGTAATGAAATTAGGCGAAGGGAGCATTAGGCTGAACACATGGTACCACCTGGGAGGTGAAATCCTGCAAGAGTCAAATAGAGAGAAAGATCTGGAGGTTGATATTACACCGAACCTGTCACCAGAGGACCACATCAAAAGGATATCATCAGCGGCATATACTAGACTGGCTAACATAAGAACTGCCTTTAGAAACTTGTGTAAGGAATCGTTCACGACCCTGTATACCACTTATGTCAGACCAATCTCGGAATATGCAGCGCCAGCCTGGAGTCCATACCTAGTTAAACACAAGACAAAGTTAGAGAAGATTCAGCGGTATGCCACCAGGCTCGTCCCAGAACTGAGAGGAATGAGCTACGAGGAAAGGCTAAAGGAGCTGAACCTCACGTCCCTGGAAAACAGAAGAGTAAGGGGAGACATGATAACCACCTACAAAATTCTCAGGGGAATTGACAGGGTGGACAAAGACAAACTCTTCAGCACGGGTGGGACACGAACAAGGGGACACAGGTGGAAACTTAGTACCCCGATGAGCCACAGAGACGTTAGAAAGATTTTTTCAGTGTCAGAGTAGTTAATAAATGGAATGCTCTAGGAAGTGATGTGGTGGAGGCTGACTCCATACACAGTTTCAAATGTAGATATGATAGAGCCCAGTAGGCTCAGGAATCTGTACACCAGTTGATTGACAGTTGAGAGGCGGGACCAAAGAGCCAAAGCTCAACCCCCGCAAGCACAATTACGTGAGTACAATTAGGTGAAACACACACACACACACACACACACACACACACACACACACACACACACACACACACACACACACACACACACACACACACACACACACACACACACATACACACATACACACACACACACACACACACACACACACACACACACACACACACACACACACACACACACACACACATACACACACATACACACACACACACACACACACACACACACACACACACACACACACACACACACACACACACACACACACACACAAACACACACACACATACACACATACACACACACACACACACACACACACACACACACACACACACACACACACACACACACACACATATATAATCAGCATCACTGGGGTAAGTCACATCAACAAAGTAACAAGATTCTCCTGACGGAGAGAAGAGCTTCACACGAACACCCTACACAGGTCTCATTCACTGAGAGACTGGGAGCACCCTAATGTCTCTTGCGCACACCTACGGGTGTGAGGAGTCATCTCGTAGGGAGAGCAGGTGTCTCCTCCTATCGCTCTGTGTAAACACCGCCTCAAGGATCAATACGGGTAGGATCAAGCACCAGCCCGCTCCGCGCATGCCTGAGGTCATCCCACCTCTCACCACAGCCACTCCTCCCTTGGAGGCATTTCACGGTCACCACAAATGCGCCAACCCACCCACGCCCACGCTCGGGAACAACAACAATTATTCCCATGCCCCCGAGATGAATACTCAGGCGCTACCTGCCAGAGTCAACAAGTTGGTCAGACACGCACGCACACATGAACAGGAAAAGGGTAATAAGATAATATTTCGATGAACAATAGGGAGATCTCTCCCCATTGCACAGAGTGTAGGGTAACAGACATTGATATCCACAACACGTCCAGAAGGTAGGGGATTGATTACTCATTAATCTCACCAAATCACTCTCCTTATCATAAAATCAAATTTGAATAGTACAAACCCAGGTTTTTGCTTTCACTCAAGAAAATGGATAATAAGTCGCAGTGTAGCCCGTTATAGAGATAATCCCAGACTAACTAACTCCACACATCAGCTGCAGCTCCAGCTGATAATGCAGTATGACTCTCCTTTATACGAAGATGTGTTTATGCTGCTACAGAGGGAATCCGTGAGACTAGCTACCCTATACCAGCTGCTGCTGCTCTCTCTCTCTGTCTGTCTGTCAGACAGACAGAGAGAGAGACGTTCGCGAGAAAGAACCTTGTAACACATCTGGAGAGAAGGGACTTCGTGACAACCCATCAACATTGCTTCAGGGTGGGTAAATCTTGCCTTACAGCCTTAAGAGAATTCTACAATCAGGTGACAAAGATTTAGCAAGAAAGAGAAGGATGAGCGGACTACATTTTCTTGGATGGTCGTAAAGCCCTTGACACAGTACCCCAGAAGAGGCTGATGCATAAGCTGGAGAAACAGGCAGGAGTAACTGGTAGGACGCTCCAGTGGATAAGGGAGTACCTAAGTAATAGGAAGCAGAGAGTTACAGATAGGGGGTGAGACCTCAGATTGGCGTGAAGTCACCAGTGGGGTCCAACAGGGCTCTGTACTCGGACCTATCCTGGTTCTGATATAAGTAAATGATCTCCCAGAAGGTATAGACTCATTCCTCTCAAAGTTTGCTGACGATACCAAATTATGAGGAGGATTACGATAGGAGGACAGCTTAAGGCTTCAAGAGGACCTGGACAAGCTGCAGGAATGATCGAACAAATTGTTGTGAGAGTTTAACCCAAGCAAATGTAATGTAATGAAGATAAGTGTAGAGAGCAGGAGACCAGATACAAGGTATCATTTAGGATATGAAATACGAGAGTCAAAAATAGAGAAGAAGACCTGGGGGTTAACCTGTCCCCTGAAGACCATATCAAAAGGATACCATCAGCGGTATATGCCAGGTTGACTAGCATAAGAACGGCCCTTAGAAACCTGTGTATGGAATCATTCCGAACTTTGTATACCACATATGTCAGACCAATCATGGAGTATACGGCTCCAGTATGGATTCCATATCTAGTCACACATAAGACGGAACTGGAAAAGGTTCAAAGGTTTGCCACCAGACTTGAACCCAAACTGAGGGGTATGAGCAACGAGAAGAGACTACAGGAATTAAACCTCACGTCACTGGGAGACAGAAGAGTTTAGGAGGACATGATCACCACATGCAAGATTCTCAGTGGAATTGATAGGGTACATAAAGACAGACTATTTAACACCAGGGGCCACACACTAGGGGACACAGGTGGAAATTGAAGGCCTATATGAGCCACACACATACACACACCAGGTCTCCCTTCCTGGGCCTCCCCCCCCCCCCCCCCCCCCAGACACTCTTCGGCCCAATTAACTGAAACTGAGAATGAATAGAAGAGGGTCAGCTTCATGGTAATGTACTCGAACATAGATGGGATAACAAACAAGGCAGGTGAACTTAGGGAAACAGCACAAGAAGCAAATTCGGATGTAATTGGACTCACAGAAACAAAACTCTCAGGAATAATAACAAATGCGATGTTTCTCAAGGACTACACTGTAATTAGGAGAGAGAAGGAAAGGAGGGCAGTAGGTAAAGTGCCCCTACTGATGAGAAAGGAACGGAGTTTCGAGGAAATGATTATTCCTGGCTGCGAGGGGTTCAGAAACGTCATAACAGGCACCATGACAATGAGAGGACCAAGAGTAATAATAGCAGTGATATATAACCCACCACCAAATGACAGGAAACCCAGGCAAGAATATGACAGGAACAAGAAGGCAGTTAATACAATAATTGAGAGAGCAGCCACTGCTGCCCATAGAATTAGATCCCATCTGCTCATCATGGGGGAATTCTATCACGGAAGGATAGACTGGGAAAACAAGGAACCGCATGGAGGTGAAGAAACATGGGGAGCTAAACTACTGGAAGTGGAGACAAGGAACATTTTAAGTCAGCAAGTTAGGGAGGTCACTAGAATGAGAGACAACGATGAACCAGCGAGACTCGACCTGGTAATCACTCTGAATGACTCCGACGTAAGGGAAATCAGTTTCGAAGCCCCAGCAGGAATGAGGGATCACAGTGTACTGATGTTTGAGTATCTAGTCGAAGTAGGGTTAAGGTACTCATGGAACGGCCCAGAACACAAAAGGCTGGCATTCCGGAAGGGATACTATGAGGAGATAAGAAAATTTCTAACAGATGTAGCTTGGGAAACAGAGCTCAGAGGAATGACGGCCCAAGATATGATGGACTACATCACGCAGAAGTGTAAGGAGGCAGCAGACAAGTTCGTCCCAGTCCAAAAGGAAAAACATGAAATGGAGACAAGAAACCCAAGGTTTAATCACAGATGTAAGACAGCAAAGCAACGAAGTAAAAGGGCATGGAGAAACTATATTAATAACAGGACAAGAGAGTGAGCAGAGAAAGATACCACAGTGACAGGAATGAGTACGTGAGGGTGAGAAGAGAGACAGAGTGACAATATGAAAATGACATAGCAAGCAAGGAAAAGACTCAACCAAAATTGTTGCACAGCCACATCAGGAGAAAAACAACACTGAAGGAACAGGTAATGAAATTGAGGGTACGGGCAGACAGATTCACTACAAACAACAAGGCGGTGTGTGAAGAAATCAATATAAGAAATTCCTGGAGGTCTTCACAGTAGAGCAAGGAGAAGTCCCAGAGATAAGAGAGGGAATAGCAAACTAGACGCCATTAGAGAAATTTGTGATTGTCAGGGGGAGGTGAGGAAGCATCTGCTAGAATTGGATGTGACAAAGGCAATAGACCCGGATGGAATCTCACCATGGATACTAAAGGAAGAGGCAGAAGCTGTGTGCTTATAACTATCCATGGTGTACAACAAATCACTGGTAACAGGTGAACTGCCAAGAATTGGAAAGATGGCCAATGTCGTCCAAATATACAAGAAGGTTGATAGGCAGGAGGCACTGAACTACAGGCCAGTGTCCCTAACTTGAATACCATGCAAGATGATGGAGAAGATTGTGCGAGAAAAACTAGTGGAACATCTGAAGTGAAAAAACTTTGTAACACAACATCAGCATGAGTTCAGGGATGGCAAGTCCTACCTCACAGAATTAATTGCATTCTACCACAGGGCAACACAAATCAGGCAAGATAAAGAGGGCTGGTCAGACTGTATATATTTGGATTGCCAGAAAGCTTTTGACACAGTTACATATATGAAACAAGTGCACAAGTTGAAGATGCAGGTGGAAGTGAAATGTAAGGTCCTCCACTGGATAGGGGAATACCTAAGCAACAGACGACAACGAGTCACTGTGAGGGGTGCGGTCTCAGACTGGTGATGCGTCACCAGTGGAGTCCTGGGTTCAGTCTTTGGACCTAAACGGTTTCTGATATGTAAATAATCTCCTAGAGGGTATAGAATCGTTCCTCGCTTTGTTTGCTGATGATGCAAAAATCGTGAGGAGGATATACACAGAGGTATATAGTATGAGGCTACAAGATGACCAAGGCAAACTGAATGAATGGTCCAGCAAACGGCTACTAAAGTTCAACCCGAGTAAATGTAAGTTAATGAAACTAGGCTGTGGAAACAAGAGGTCAGACACAGGATAACGAATGGGAGATGAAAACCTTCATGACACGGTCAGAGAGAAAGATCTAGGAGTTGATATCACACCAAACCTGTCTCCTAAAGCCCACATCGAAAGAATAACATCCGCGGCATACGTGAGGCTAGTTAACATCAGAACTGCTTTCAG
Organism: Procambarus clarkii; assembly: GCF_040958095.1. Taxonomy (NCBI): domain Eukaryota; kingdom Metazoa; phylum Arthropoda; class Malacostraca; order Decapoda; family Cambaridae; genus Procambarus; species Procambarus clarkii. The sequence goes on from NC_091174.1 coordinate 30,601,462, forward strand.
GAACCTGTGTAAAGAATCATTCAGAACCTTTTATACAACATGTGTAATACCAATCCAGAAGTATTTGGCCCTAGCATGGAGCCCCTTGTCAAGCACAAGACAAAGCTGGAAAAAGTTCAGATGTATGCAACTAGGCTAGTCCCAGAACTAAGAGGCAAGAGTTATGAAGAAAGGCTGCGTGACATGCACCTCACGACACTGGAAGACAGAAGAGTAAGGGGAGACATGATCGTTATTTACAAAATTTTCAGAGGAATTGACAGAGTAGATAATGATACACTGTATAACACGTGTATACGCGAACAAGGGGACACAGGTGAAAAATGAGTTCCAAAATGAACCACAGGGCGTTAAAAAGAACTTTTTCAGTGTCAGAGTAGTTAACAGATGGAATGCATTAGGCAGTGATGTAGTGAAGGCTGACTCCATACACTGTTTCAAATGTAGATATGATAGAGCCCAGTAGGCTTAGGATTCTGTACACCAGTTGATTGACAATGGAGAGGCGGGATCAAAAAAAGACAAGAGCTCAACCCCTGCAAGCACAACTAGGTGAGTACAGACATCCAGAAAGACAGACAGACAGTTACTCACAGTGATTATGTATATATATATATATATATATATATATATATATATATATATATATATATATATATATATATATATATATATATATATATATATATATATATATATATATATATATATATATATATATATATATATATATATATATATATATATATATTAGTATATTTTGGTAGCAGTCTTTCCTGTAGACATATATTATTAAATATGACCGAAAAAGTAAGATTAATAATTCTAACACGAATTTTCTCAATCTTTCGTACATTACGCTTCACTGTTGGAGGTAAATCAAAAATCACTTCTCCAAAATTCATTTTTATTTCTAGTCTGACGCGACACGGGCGCGTTTCGTAAAACTTATTACATTTTCAAAGACTTCACAAATACACAACTGATTAGAACTTACGTCTCTCTGATATTATATCTACATTTGAGTGAGGTGGGAAGGATGATGTGGCATTAACACAAGACAGAACAGGGGATATTAATAGGGTATTAAAAGTATCAACACAAGACAGAACAGAAAACAATGGGTATTGAATAGAAGTGTTTGTAGAAAGCCTATTGGTCCATATTTCTTGATGCTTCTATATTGGAGCGGAGTCTTGAGGTGGGTAGAATATAGTTATGCAATAATTGGCTGTTGATTGCTGGTGTTGACTTCTTGATGTGTAGTGCCTCGCAAACGTCAAGCCGCCTGCTATCGCTGTATCTATCGATGATTTCTGTGTTGTTTACTAGGATTTCTCTGGCGATGGTTTGGTTATGGGAAGAGATTATATGTTCCTTAATGGAGCCCTGTTGCTTATGCATCGTTAAACGCCTAGAAAGAGATGTTGTTGTCTTGCCTATATACTGGGTTTTTTGGAGCTTACAGTCCCCAAGTGGGCATTTGAAGGCATAGACGACGTTAGTCTCTTTTAAAGCGTTCTGTTTTGTGTCTGGAGAGTTTCTCATGAGTAGGCTGGCCGTTTTTCTGGTTTTATAGTAAATCGTCAGTTGTATCCTCTGATTTTTGTCTGTAGGGATAACGTTTCTATTAACAATATCTTTCAGGACCCTTTCCTCCGTTTTATGAGCTTTGGAAAAGAAGTTCCTGTAAAATAGTCTAATAGGGGGTATAGGTGTTGTGTTAGTTGTCTCTTCAGAGGTTGCATGGCTTTTCACTTTCCTTCTTATGATGTCTTCGATGAAACCATTGGAGAAGCCGTTATTGACTAGAACCTGCCTTACCCTACAGAGTTCTTCGTCGACTTGCTTCCATTCTGAGCTGTGGCTGAGAGCACGGTCGACGTATGCGTTAACAACACTCCTCTTGTACCTGTCGGGGCAGTCGCTGTTGGCATTTAGGCACATTCCTATGTTTGTTTCCTTAGTGTAGACTGCAGTGTGGAAACCTCCGCCCTTTTCCATGACTGTTACATCTAGAAAAGGCAGCTTCCCATCCTTTTCCGTCTCGTAAGTGAAACGCAGCACGGAACTCTGCTCAAATGCCTCCTTCAGCTCCTGCAGATGTCTGACATCAGGTACCTGTGTAAAAATGTCGTCCACATACCTGCAGTATATGGCCGGTTTCAAGTTCATGTCGACTAAGACTTTTTGCTCGATGGTACCCATGTAGAAGTTTGCAAACAGGACACCTAGGGGAGAACCCATGGCGACCCCATCTACTTGCTTATACATGTGCCCATCCGGGCTCAAGAAGGGTGCCTCTTTAGTACAAGCTTGGAGTAGTTTCCTCAGAATACTTTCTGGCATGTCAAGAGGAGTACAGGCTGTACAGAAAGCCAATAGGCTTTCTACAAACACTTCTATTCAATACCCATTGTTTTCTGTTCTGTCTTGCGTTGATACTTTTAATACCCTATTAATATCCCCTGTTCTGTCTTGTGTTAATGCCACATCATCCTTCCCACCTCACTCAAATGTAGATATAATATCAGAGAGACGTAAGTTCTAATCAGTTGTGTATTTGTGAAGTCTTTGAAAATGTAATAAGTTTTACGAAACGCGCCCATGTCGCGTCAGACTAGAAATAAAAATGAATTTTGGAGAAGTGATTTTTTATTTACCTCCAACAGTGAAGCGTAATGTACGAAAGATTGAGAAAATTCGTGTTAGAATTATTAATCTTACTTTTTCGGTCATATTTAATAATATATGTCTACAGGAAAGACTGCTACCAAAATATACTAATAGTAAAGTGCACGACCCAGCAGCAAGGAATCAAGCCTTCACGATAAAATATCGCCAGGATCTGATTCGTGATCAGATATACAAGGCAGAGAATGAAATCAAAGACAACAAAACGCAACTACTTCATGTTACAAACGAGCGGAGAAATAGCAACATCGACCATAGTATCCGTACCCGCATTGAACAACACCTCGACATCCTCACGGACCAACATCACCTCAGCACTGAAACAAGGATTATCAAGAAACTAACAACATTATATGGAGGACCTATGGCAATTCCACGACCAAGAGATGGCTTCCTGAACCTTGCAGGAATTAACCTCACTGAGGACCAAGTCACTCTCCTAAATCTGGGCATAAACTGTCATGTTATGTCCAGACCGAGTGAAATGGCCCGGAAAGTAGAGTTGGAAATTCTGTTGGACGACATATTCGACCTCGAGACACAAAAGAAGGTCACTACCAAAGATACCTTACAAGCAGAACTTATTGCAGAAGGAGGAAAGAATCGAGGCAACTACAGAAGCACCATACTGTCCCCCGAGCTTAAAGCGGCAGCTAAAAGCCTTCGTGAGAACAAGGAGATAGTTGTCAGGAGAGGTGACAAGTCGCCAATATATGTCATTCTTAAAAAAAGACGAATATCTGGCGAAAATGAACATCATACTCTCTGACCAAACTAAGTTCCAAAGGGTAACGAAGGACACTACAGCCGAATTAAAAGCAAAGGTCAACAAACTGATCGAAACTGTGAACGCCAAGAAATCCGGACTCCACCTGCCAAAGATCATTGGGGAATATAAACCTGGATATGCGTATGGAAATGTCAAGACGCACAAGCCTGGAAACCCACTTCGGCCAATCATTAGCCAGATACCCACACCCACGTACAGACTGGCGAAGCGACTCAACGGCCTGCTGACTCCTTATGTTCCTTGCGCCTTCAGCCTGAAGTCTCCAAAGGAATTTGTGGACTTACTGCGGGGCACACGGGCCACAGGGATAAGAGCCTCGTTGGACGTAGAATCGCTGTTTACCAACGTACCTGTGGACGAGACAATCGGAATGATAGCCGACAGAGTGTATCGTGATCCAGCCTGTACTCCTCTTGACATGCCAGAAAGTATTCTGAGGAAACTACTCCAAGCTTATACTAAAGAGGCACCCTTCTTGAGCCCGGATGGGCACATGTATAAGCAAGTAGATGGGGTCGCCATGGGTTCTCCCCTAGGTGTCCTGTTTGCAAACTTCTACATGGGTACCATCGAGCAAAAAGTCTTAGTCGACATGAACTTGAAACCGGCCATATACTGCAGGTATGTTGACGACATTTTTACACAGGTACCTGATGTCAGACATCTGCAGGAGCTGAAGGAGGCATTTGAGCAGAGTTCCGTGCTGCGTTTCACTTACGAGACGGAAAAGGATGGGAAGCTGCCTTTTCTAGATGTAACAGTCATGGAAAAGGGCGGAGGTTTCCACACTGCAGTCTACACTAAGGAAACAAACATAGGAATGTGCCTAAAGGCCAACAGCGACTGCCCCGACAGGTACAAGAGGAGTGTTGTTAACGCATACGTCGACCGTGCTCTCAGCCACAGCTCAGAATGGAAGCAAGTCGACGAAGAACTCTGTAGGGTAAGGCAGGTTCTAGTCAATAACGGCTTCTCCAATGGTTTCATCGAAGACATCATAAGAAGGAAAGTGAAAAGCCATGCAACCTCTGAAGAGACAACTAACACAACACCTATACCCCCTATTAGACTATTTTACAGGAACTTCTTTTCCACAGCTCATAAAACGGAGGAAAGGGTCCTGAAAGATATTGTTAATAGAAACGTTATCCCTACAGACAAAAATCAGAGGATACAACTGACGATTTACTATAAAACCAGAAAAACGGCCAGCCTACTCATGAGAAACTCTCCAGACACAAAACAGAACGCTTTAAAAGAGACTAACGTCGTCTATGCCTTCAAATGCCCACTTGGGGACTGTAAGCTCCAAAAAACCCAGTATATAGGCAAGACAACAACATCTCTTTCTAGGCGTTTAACGATGCATAAGCAACAGGGCTCCATTAAGGAACATATAATCTCTTCCCATAACCAAACCATCGCCAGAGAAATCCTAGTAAACAACACAGAAATCATCGATAGATACAGCGATAGCAGGCGGCTTGACGTTTGCGAGGCACTACACATCAAGAAGTCAACACCAGCAATCAACAGCCAATTATTGCATAACTATATTCTACCCACCTCAAGACTCCGCTCCAATATAGAAGCATCAAGAAATATGGACCAATAGGCTTTCTACAAACACTTCTATTCAATACCCATTGTTTTCTGTTCTGTCTTGTGTTGATACTTTTAATACCCTATTAATATCCCCTGTTCTGTCTTGTGTTAATGCCACATCATCCTTCCCACCTCACTCAAATGTAGATATAATATCAGAGAGACGTAAGTTCTAATCAGTTGTGTATTTGTGAAGTCTTTGAAAATGTAATAAGTTTTACGAAACGCGCCCGTGTCGCGTCAGACTAGAAATAAAAATGAATTTTGGAGAAGTGATTTTTGATTTACCTCCAACAGTGAAGCGTAATGTACGAAAGATTGAGAAAATTCGTGTTAGAATTATTAATCTTACTTTTTCGGTCATATTTAATAATATATATATATATATATATTTACAAAAAAAAAAAACTCGCCCTGATGGCATCACCATATACTCATGGAAGGAGGGTAGACAGTTGGTGTGGGACTACACATGTGTATCCACCCTGGCTGACACCTATGTACACTTCGGAGCTGATCAAGCAGGTGGGGCGGCCAACCACAGGGAAACAGCAAAATCACTCAAGTACAGGCGACTGGAAGGTCAATACCTCTTTGTTCCCATAGCGTCTGAGACGCATGGCCCATGGGGCAAGAGTGCCTTGGGATTTCTCAAGGAATTGGGTTCCAAGCTCATTGACGTCACCAGAGACCCAAGGGCTTCCAGTTTTTTGTTTCAGCGTCTCAGTGTGGCGATCCAGAGGGGAAATGCTTGCTGCGTCCTCGGTTCCTGTCCAGAAGCGGAGGAGCTTCAAGAGATCCATAACCTTTAGGCATTTGTCTTGTATGTTTTGTAACCTTTAAATACACAATAAAGGAAAAAAAAAAAGGGAAGGGGGTGGTAGGAGAAAAGCACACAGAAACTGTATTGGAGGGGACCTACATTCCCTCCAATGCGTTATGTGTGGTTTCCTCCGAGGCTATGGGTCCCCCTTCTTCCAGCCAGAGGTGGTACTCCCTTCCCTATATTTAAAAAAAAAAAAAAAAAAATATATATATATATATATATATATATATATATATATATATATATATATATATATATATATATATATATATATATATATATATATGTCGTACCTAGTAGCCAGAACGCATTTCTCAGCCTACTATGCAAGGCCCGATTTGCCTAATAAGCCAAGTTTTCATGAATTAATGGTTTTTCATCAGCCTAACCTACCTAACCTAACCTAACCTAACTTTTTTGGCTACCTAACCTAACCTAACCTATAAAGATATGTTAGGTTAGGTTAGGTAGGGTTGGTTAGGTTCGGTCATATATCTACGTTAATTTTAACTCCAATAAAAAAAAATTGATCTCATACATAATGAAATGGGTAGCTTTATCATTTCATAAGAAAAAAATTAGAGAAAATATATTAATTCATGAAAATTTGGCTTATTAGGCAAATCGGGCCTTGCATAGTAGGCCAAAAAGTGCGTTCTGGCTACTAGGTACGACATATATATATATATACATATATATATATATATATATATATATATATATATATATATATATATATATATATATATATATATATATATATATATATATATATATATATATATAGTCTTCTCTGAACACTATTTATTTTCATCTTCGAGGATGTGGGTCCCTTTAATTAAACCAGTGGTGGTATCCCTAAAAATATATATATATATATATATATATATATATATATATATATATATATATATATATATATATATATATATATATATATATATATATGTTTATATACATATATATAAATATATATTTAATCAGTGTGAGTCTCTATCTCTCTCTCATCACAGCAGCTGGTATAGGGTAGCTAGTCTCACGGATTCCCTCTGTAGCAGCATAAACACATCTTCGTATAAAGGAGAGTCATACTACATTATCAGCTGGAGCTGCAGCTGATGTGTGGAGTTAGTTAGTCTGGGATTATCTCTATAGCGGGCTACACTGCCACTTATTATCCATTTTCTTTTTTTTACCCTTTTCTTGAGCGCGCGCGCGTGTATGTGTGTACTCACCTATTTGTACTCACCTATTTTTGCTTCCGGGAGTTGAGCTTTGGGTCTTTGGTCCCGCCTCTCAACTGTCAATCAACTGGTGTACAGATTCCTGAGCCTACTGGGCTCTGTCAAATCTACAATTAAAACTGTGAATGGAGTCAGCCTCCACCACATCACTGCCTAATGCCTTCCATCTGTTAACTACTCTGACACTGAAAAAGTTCTTTCTAACGTCCCTGTGGCTCATGTGGGTACTCAGTTTCCTCCTGTGTTCCCTTGTTCGCGTACCACCAGTGTTGAATAGTTTATCCTTGTCCACCCGGTCTATTCCCCCTGAGGATTTTGTAGGTAGTGATCATGTCTCTACTTACTCTTCTGTCTTCCAGAGTCGTAAGGTGCCTTTCCCGCAGCCTTTCCTCGTAACTCATGCCTCTTAGTTCTGGGACTAGTCTAGTGGCATACATTTGAACTTTTTCCAGCTTCGTCTTGTGCTTGATAAGGTACGGGCTCCATGCTGGGACCACATACTCCATGATTGGTCTTACATATGTGGTGTACAAAATTCTGAATGATTCCTTACACAGGTTCCTGAACGCTGTTCTGATGTTAGCCAGCCTCGCATATGCCGCAGACGTTGTTCTTTTTATGTGGGCTTCAGGAGACAGGTTTGGTGTGATATCAACTCCTAGATCTTTCTCTCTGTCCGTTTCATAAAGTACTTCATCTCCAATTCCGTATCCTGTGTCTGGCCTTCTGTTTCCACTGCCTACTTTCATTACTTTGCATTTACTCGGGTTGAACTTTAACAGCCATTTGTTGGATCACTCACTCAGTCTGTCTAGGTCATCTTGTAGCCTCCTACTATTTCAATCCTCATAATTTTTGTATCATCAGCAAACATTGAGAGAAACGAGTCTATACCCTCCGGGAGATCATTTACATATATCAGAAACAGTATAGGTCCAAGGACTGTCCCTTGTGGGACTCCACTCGTAACGTCTCGCCAATCTGAGACCTCACCCCTCACATTGACTCGTTGTCTCCTGTTGCTTAGGTACTCCTTTATCCAATAAAGTACCTTCCCTTTCACTCCAGCCTGCATCTCCAGCTTTTTCACTAGCCTCTTGTGTGGTATTGTATCAAAGGCTTTCTGACAATCCAAAAATATGCAGTCTGCCCACCCTCCTCTTTCTTGCGTGATTTGTGTTGCCTGGTCTTAGAATTTAAGTAACCCTTTGAGGCAGGACTTGCCATCCCTGAACCCATGTTGATGCTGTGTTATAAAGTTCTTTCGCTCCAGATGTTCCACTAGCTTTCTTCGCACAATCTTCTCCGTCAGCTTGCATGGTATGCAGCTTATGGACACGTGCCTCCTGTCTATCCCCTTTCTTGTATATTGGGACTACGTTAGCTGCTTTCCAAATTTCTGGCAGTTCTCCTGTTGCCAGTGATTTGTTATACACTATGAAGAGTGGCAGGCACAGTTCTTCTGCTACTTCCTTTTGTATCAACCTTACCTACCTTGAGGTGCTTCCGGGGCTTTGTGTCCCCGCGGCCCGGTCGTCGACCAGGCCTCCATCCAAGGGGAGATTCCATCTGGGCCTATAGCCTTTGTCACATCCAACGCTAGTAAACACTTCATTACTTCCTCGCTGGTAATCTCAAACTCTTCCAGTGGTTTCTGGTTAACTATTCCCTCTCTTATCTCTGAAATTTCTCCTTGCTCTAAGATGAAGACCTTCTAGAATTTCTTATTCAGTTCCTCACACACTTCCTTGTCGTTTGTTGTGAATCCTTCTGCCCCTATCCTTAATTTCATAACCTGTCCTTTTAATGTTGTTTTTCTCCTGAAATGGCTGTGCAGCAATTTAGGCTGAGTCTTTGCCTTGCTTGCTATGTCATTTTCGTAGTGTCTTTCTGCCTCTCTTTTCATCCTGACATATTCATTCCTGGCACTCTGGTATCTTTCTCTTCTCTCAAGTGTCCTGTTATTCCTATAGTTTCTCCACGCTCTTTTACTTTGCTGCTTAGCTGGCCTACATCTCTGATTAAACCATGGCTCTCTTATCTTCATTTCACTGTTTTCCTTTTGGACTGGGACAAACTTGTTTGCTGCTTCCTTGCACTTCTGTGTGATGTAGTCCATCATGTCTTGGGCCGTCTTTCCCTTGAGCTCTGTTTCCCATGCTATATCTGTCAGGAATTTTCTTATTTCCTCATAGTTTCCTTTTCGAAATGCCAGCCTTTTGTTTTCAGTACCCCTCCTCGAGTTCAATAACCCTTTTTCAATCAGGTACTCAAACGCCAGTACACTGTGGTCGCTCATTTCTACTGGGATCTCAAAACCAATTTCTCTTATGTCGTAGTCGTTCAGAGTGAAGACTAGGTCGAGTCTCGCTGGTTCGTCATTTCCTCTCATCCTTGTGGGTTCTCTGACATGCTGGGTTAAAACGTTTCTAGTCACCACCTCCATTAGTTTGACTCTCCACGTATCCTGGCCTCCATGCCTTTCCTTGTTCTCCCAGTCAATCCTTCCGTGATTGAAGTCCCCCATGATGAGCAGGTGGAATCTATTTCTACAGGCAGCAGAGGCTGCCTTCTCAATTATAGTGTTAACTGCCATGTTGTTGTTGTCATACTCTTGACTGGGTCTTCTGTCATTTGGTGGAGGGTTATATATTACTGCTATTCTTGGTCCTCCCATTGTCATGGTGCTTGCTATGTAGTCTCTGAAAACCTCACAACCCGGGATAGCCATCATCTTGAAACTCCATTCCTTTCTCATTAGCCCACTTATGCCACTCTGCCCCCTCCCCTACCTTCCCTCTCTTTCCTTATTACTGTATACTCCTGGGGAAACACGACATTCGTTACGATTCCTGAGAGTTTTTTTCAGTGAGTCCGATGACATCTGGGTTCACTTCTTGTGCTCTTTCCCTTAGTTCACTTGCCTTCTTGTGATCCCATCTATATTCGAGTACGTTATTCTGAAACTGACTCTCTTCTGCTTCTCCTTTGGGGGGGGGAACAAGTGGGATCTGGGGTGAGCGGGAGCTGGGAGGATCTGGTATGGGGAGACTGGTGGAGGAGGAAGGGCTTGGGGAGTTGGGGAGAGGGGAAGGGTAGGGAGGGTGAGAGGGAGAGGGTTGGGGGGGAGAGTGAGAGTGGGAGGGTTAGAGGGGGGTGAGAGGGGGGTGTGGGAGGCAGGGAAGCTTGGGGGGGCATGGGGGGAAAGGGAAGTCTGAGGTGGGTGAGAAAGAGGGGAGGGTTTAGGGGAGTGGTGCAGAGGGGAAGGTTTAGGTAGGGTGGGGGAGAATGGAGGGCTAAAGGGGGTGGGGGGGGAGGACGGAGGGCTTGGGGATGGGAGAGACAGGAGGTCCTGGGGAGAGGGGGGTGAGTGGGAGGAGGGGGGTAGGTGGGGGGAGTGTGCCCAAGGTGGGTTCTTAGTGGGGGGCTCTCAGGGGATGGGGCAGGTAGGGTGTCTGTGTGTGTGTGTACTCACCTATTTGTACTCACCGTGTGTGTGTGTGTGTGTGTGTGTGTGTGTGTGTGTGTGTGTGTGTGTGTGTGTGTGTGTGTGTGTGTGTGTGTGTGTGTGTGTCTGTGTGTCTGTGTGTCTGTGTGTGTGTGTGTGTGTGTGTGTGTGTGTGTGTGTGTGTGTGTGTGTGTGTGTGTGTGTGTGTGTGTGTGTGTGTGTGTGTGTCTGTGTGTGTGTGTGTGTGTGTGTGTGTGTGTGTGTGTGTGTGTGTGTGTGTGTGTGTGTGTGTGTGTGTGTGTGTGTGTGTGTGTGTGTGTAGAAATTATAATATCTGATCGTAGTGAAATGAAGAAATAACTTGAAGTCACGGATCTGGAGTCTAGGGTAGGAGAGATAAGTCTCTTATTTTACTTTACTATTTGATTGTTTAACTTTACTCTTTCACTACTCTCTCTTTCTCTCTGATTTTTTTTACCTTTCACCTCATGTACCTCCTCATTTTTTCCTTTTATCTCATACACCTTCACATATCTACTGTGAACAATGTTTTTTTATATATTTTCTCTATGCACACGCTATTTTTGCTACTTGTACTGTGCATTGTTATCCTCTCACTCCTGCACTTCCCCCCATTTCCTGTGAACAACACCCTTTTGTTATTTTTTCTATGTACTCTATTGTTTGATATTTGTACACTCCATTCTGATTTTCTTTTTCATTCATCTCATGCACCTCACCCCTATCTCCTATGAACAATACTTTTGATATATGTTCCATACATTTTGATACTTGTTCATTACATTTTTGACTTCCCATTTCACTTCACTCACACGCATCATTGATTTTTTTCCTTTTAATCTCATGCATCTTTCTCCATCTCCTATGAATGATAAGTTTATATATTTTTACTATTCATTTTTAAACTTTCCCTTTTCACTTCACTAACTTGCATCATCGTCTTCATCATCAACATCATCATGCATCATTTTGCAACATTCAACGTGTATTTTGCAACGTCTTGCAAAATAGACATTGCTTTTAGGCAGGGTCACACCTAAATAGACAACGTCTTCAGGCATTGCAACGTGCCTAAATCCTCTAACATGTTGCTTGCATTATTTCTATGCATTATGCAATGTTGCAAGCATCATCATGTACACGGTTCTAGGAGTCATTTCCCTACTCACCTGCCCCAACTAATGCTCCCACTGCCTTTCATAAACACAATGGTACACATCTCACACTAAACTGTACACTCGCACCCAGTAATGCTCCCACTGCCCTCCACACACCCACAGCGGAACACTGCGTGAGAAAAAGCACTCGCAGAAACAAAGCTAACGAAAACCATAACAAATGCAGTGTTTCCACAAGACTACTGGGTTGTGAGGAAAGAGAGAGAAGGAAAAGGAGGTGGTGGTGTAGCTCTGCTGACAAGATAAGGCTGGGGTTTTGAGGAGATGGTTATTCAGGGCTGTGAAGGTTTCAGTGACTACATAACAGGTACCATAGCAACTACAGGACAAAAAATTATAGCCGTAGTCATATATACTCCGTCACCAAATGACAGAAGAACAAGACAGTAATGTGATTGAAACAAAATGGCCACCATTAACATAATACAGAGAACAGCTTCTGTCGCTAGCAGGAATGGATCTGGACTACTAATCATAAGAGACTTCAACCACGGGAAGATAGATTGGGAGAACAGAGACCCAAATGGAGGACCAGATACATGGAGAGCTAAGCTGCTGGACGTGGCAACAAGAAACTTCCTAAGCCAACACATCAAGGAACTAACAAGAATGAGAGGGGAAGATGAACCTGCCATGCTTGATTTGATATTTACCCTAAATAAGTGGGATATAAGGGAAGTTATGTTGGAAGCACCCTTGGGAATGAGTGATCAGAGTGTATTGATCTATGAGTACCTGGTAGAGCTACGATTTATCTCCCCACAAAAAAACACCTAGGAAACAAAAGGCTGGCATACCGAAATGGGAATTATGAAAAGAGGAGAAGTTTCCTAAAGGATTTACCATGGGACACAGACCTTAGAGCTAAGTCTGTACAAGAGATGATGGACTATGTCACCCAAAAATGTCACGAGGCAGTATACAGGTTTACCCCAGCCCAAAAGGAAAAATCCGAGAAGCAAAAGAAGAATCCATGGTTTAATAGGGCATATATGGAAGCAAAGGAGCTGAACAAAAGAGGCGTGGAGGAACTTCCGAAATAACAGAAAACCAGAAAGCAGTGAGAGAAATACTAGAGAACCAGGACCTATGTTAATGTGAGAAGAGAAGCAGAGAAAAAATGTGAGAATGATATAGCAAACAAAGCCAAGATCAAACCAAAGCTACTCCACAGTCACATCAGGTGGAAAACAACAGTGGAAGAACAGGTAATGAAACTTAGAACAGGCGAAGACAGGTAAACAGAGAATGACAAAGAGGTGCGTGAAGCCAACTAGAGGGTCCAGGAGGTCTTCACAATAGAACAAAATGAGGTCACTGCATTAGGAGAGGGGGGCAGTAAACTTGGCGGCCTTGGAAGTGTTCGAACTTACGAGAGATGAGGTCAAGAGACACCTGTTGGGTCTGGACGTGAAAAAGGCAGTTGGTCCAGACGGGATCTCTCCATGGGTATTGAAAGAGGGAGCAAAGAAACTTTGCTTGCCCCTCTCCATAATGTATAGTAGGTCACTAGAGATTGGAGAGCTACCAGAAATATGAAAGACGGCTAATGTAGTCCCAATATGCAAAAAGAGTGACAGTCAAGAAGCACTGAACTATAGGGCAGCGTCTTTGACTTGTATACCATGCCAGGTGATGGAGAAGATCGTGAGAAAAAACCTAGTAACACATCTGGAGAGAAGGAACTTCGTGACAACCCATCAACATGGGTTCAGGGAGGGAAAATCTTGCTTTACTTGCTTAATAGAATTCTACAATCAAGTGACAAAGATTAAACAAGAAAGAGGAGGCTGGGTGGACTGCATTTTCTTGGATTGTCGAAAGGCCTTCGACACAGTACCCCATAAGAGGCTGGTACATAAGCTGGAGAGACAAGAAGGAGTAACTGGTAAGGTGCTCCAGTGGATAAGGGAGTACCTAAGCAATAGGAAGCAGAGAGTTACAGTGAGGGGTAAGATCTCAGATTGGCGTGAAGTCACCAGTGGAGTCCCACAGGGCTTTGTACTCGGTGCTGTCCTGTTTCTGATATTCGTAAATGATCTCCCGAAGGGTATGGACTCATTCCTCTCAATGTTTGCTGACGATACCAAAATTATGAGAAGAATTAAGACGGAGGAGGGCAGCTTGAAGCTTCAAAAAGACCTAGAGAAACTGAAGGAGTGGTCGAACGAAGGGATGCTAGAGTTTAACCCAAGCAAATGTAATGTAATGAAGATAGGTGTAGGGTGCAGGAGACCAGATACAAGGTATTATTTGGGAGAGGAACCTCTTCAGGAGTCAGAAAGAGAGAAAGAAGTGGAGGTTGATATCTCGCCAGACTTGTCCCCTGAAACCCATATCAAGAGGATAACATCAGCAGCATATTCCAGGTTGGCTAACATAAGAACGGCCTTTAGAAACTTGTGTAAGGATTCATTCAGAACTTTGTATTCCACCTATGTCAGACCATTCCTGGAGAATGCAGCCCCAGCATGGAGTCCATATCTAGTCAAGCATAAGACTAAACTGAAAAAGATTCAAAGGTTTGACACCAAACTAGTACCCGAGCTGAGATGTATGAACTACAAAGAGAGACTACGGGAATTAAACCTCATGTCGCTAGAAGACAGAAGAGTTAGGGGGGGGACGTTATCACCACATACAAGATTTTGTGAAGAATTGATAGGGTAAATAAAGACAGGCTATTTAACACAAGGGGCACACGCACTAGGGGGACACAGGTGGAAACTGAACCCAAATGAGCCACAACGATATTAGAAAGAACTTTTTTCATGTCAGAGTGGTTGATAAATGGAATGCATTAGGAAGTGATGTGGTGGAGGCTGACTCCATACACAGTTTCAAGTGTAGATATGATAGAGCCCAGTAGGTTCAGGAGCCTTTACACCAGTTGATTGACAGTTGAGAGGCGGGACCAAAGAGCCAGAGCTCATCCCTCGCAAGCACAACTAGGTGAGTACAAATAGGTGAGTACACCTCACATTATACTGCATACCCGCTCCACTAATCTGGACACCCGCCCCCACAAATGCCCCCACGCCCCTCCACACAAACAGTGGTGTACATCTCACATTAAAGTGTACACGTGCCCCCTACTAATACTCCAACTGCCTCTCCACAGTCTCACTGGTGCACATCTCACATTAAACTGTTCAATCGCCCCACTAATGCTCCAACGCCCTCCACACACACACACAGTGGTGCACATCTCACACTAAATTGCACACCTTCTCACACAATTACACCCACCTACAC
Organism: Procambarus clarkii; assembly: GCF_040958095.1. Taxonomy (NCBI): domain Eukaryota; kingdom Metazoa; phylum Arthropoda; class Malacostraca; order Decapoda; family Cambaridae; genus Procambarus; species Procambarus clarkii. The sequence continues at coordinate 30,616,523 of NC_091174.1, forward strand.
TCACATACTGATAAACCTCTCGCAGTGTACAGTATAACTTCCCCATAGTACACATAACATTAACTCGCCCATTGAGGTACAATACCCATCACAGCAGTACACCCAACACAGTAGTACACCCATCACAGCAGTACACCCATCACAGTAGTACACCCATCACAGCAGTACACCCATCACAGTAGTACACCCATCACAGCAGTACACCCATCACAGTAGTACACCCATCACAGCAGTACACCCATCACAGTAGTACACCCATCACAGCAGTACACCCATCACAGTAGTACACCCATCACAGCAGTACACCCATCACAGTAGTACACCCATCACAGTAGTACACCCATCACAGTAGTACACCCATCACAGTAGTACACCCATCACAGCAGTACACCCATCACAGTAGTACACCCATCACAGCAGTACACCCATCACAGTAGTACACCCATCACAGCAGTACACCCATCACAGCAGTACACCCATCACAGCAGTACACCCATCACAGCAGTACACCCATCACAGTAGTACACCCATCACAGTAGTACACCCATCACAGCAGTACACCCATCACAGTAGTACACCCATCACAGTAGTACACCCATCACAGCAGTACACCCAACACAGTAGTACACCCATCACAGCAGTACACCCAACACAGCAATACAACCATCACAGTATTACACCCATCACAGTAGTACACCCATCACAATAGTACACTCATGACAGTTGTACACACACACACACACACACACACACACACACACACACTCTGAGACCCTGTTATCCACCTCACAGATCCTCACACCCATGGATCAGCCTCCCCCACCAGCAGAACACTCACCAAGGAGGCGATTTGAGAAGGGACAGAAGAAAGTGAGCCTCAAAGCGATGTACACAAACATAGATGGAATTACAAATAAAGCAAATGAGCTTGGAGAACTGGTACTAGAGGAAAACCCAGACATAATAGCCCTCACAGAAACAAAGATCACGAAAACGATAACAAATGCAGTGTTCCCACAGGACTATTATGTTATGAGGAAAGAGAGGGAAGGAAGAGGTGGGGGTGGTGTAGCTCTGCTGGTAAGAAAAGGCTGGGATTTTGAGGAGATGGATATTCAGGGCTGCGAAGGTTTCAGTGACTACATAGCAGGTACTGTAACAAATGGAGGGAAAAAAATTATAGTCGCAGTCATATATAATCCACCACCAAATGACAGAAGACCTAGACAGGAATATGATAGAAACAACATGGCCACCATAAACATAATAGAAAGAGCAGCTTCTGTTGCTAGCAGGAATGGATCTGGACTACTAATTATGGGAGACTTCAACCATGGGAAGATAGATTGGAAGAACAGAGACCCGCATGGAGGACCAGAAACATGGAGAGCTAAGCTGCTGGACGTGGCAACAAGAAACTTTCTAAGCCAGCACACCAAAGAACCAACAAGAATGAGAGGAGAAGATGAACCAGCAATGCTTGATTTGATATTTACCCTAAATGAATGGGATATAAGGGAAGTTAAGATGGAAGCGCCCTTGGGAATGAGTGACCACAGTGTATTGAACTTTGAGTACCTGGTAGAGCTAGGACTTATCTCCCCCCCCCCCAAAAAGAACTAGGAATCAAAAGGCTGGCATACCGAAAGGGGAATTATGAACAGATGAGAAGTTTCCTAAGTGAAATACCTTGGGACACAGACCTCAGAGACAAGTCTGTACAGGGTATGATGGACTATGTTACCCAAAAGTGTCAGGAGGCAGTAAACAGGTTCATCCCGGCCCAAAGGGAAAAATCCGAGAAGCAACAGAAGAATCCATGGTATAATAGGGCATGTATGGAAGCGAAGAAACTGAACAAAAAGGCGTGGAGGAACTTCCGGAATAACAGAACACCAGAAAGCAGAGAGAGATACCAGAGAACCAGGAATGAGTACGTCAGGGTGAGAAGAGAAGCAGAGAAAAATTTTGAAAATGATATAGCAAACAAAGCCAAGACCGAACCAAAGCTACTCCACAGTCACATCAGAAGGAAAACAACAGTGAAAGAACAGGTATTGAAACTTAGAACAGGCGAGGACAGGTATACAGAGAATGACAGAGAGGTGTGTGAGGAACTCAACAAGAGGTTCCAGGAGGTCTTCACAATAGAACAAGGTGAGGTCACTGTGCTAGGAGAAAGGGAGGTAAACCAGGCGGCCTTGGAGGAGTTCGAAATTACGAGAGAGGAGGTCAAGAGACACCTGCTGGATCTGGATGTTAGAAAGGCTGTTGGTCCAGATGGGATCTCACCATGGGTACTGAAAGAGTGTGCAGAGGCACTTTGCCTGCCACTCTCCATAGTGTATAGTAAGTCACTAGAGACGGGAGACCTACCAGAAATATGGAAGACGGCGAATGTGGTCCCAATATACAAAAAGGGCGACAGACAAGAGGCACTGAACTACAGGCCAGTGTCCTTGACTTGTATACCATGCAAGGTGATGGAGAAGATCGTGAGAAAAAACTTGGTAACACATCTGGAGAGAAGGGACTTCGTGACAAATCGCCAACATGGATTCAGGGAGGGTAAATCTTGCCTTACAGGCTTGATAGAATTCTACGATCAGGTGACACAGATTAAGCAAGAAAGAGAGGGCTGGGCGGACTGCATTTTCTTGGATTGTCGGAAAGCCTTTGACACAGTACCGCATAAGAGGCTGGTACATAAGCTGGAGAGACAGGCAGGTGTAGCTGGTAAGGTGCTCCAGTGGATAAGGGAGTAACTAAGCAATAGGAAGCAGAGAGTTACGGTGAGGGGTGAGACCTCCGATTGGCGTGAAGTCACCAGTGGAGTCCCACAGGGCTCTGTACTCGGTCCTATCTTGTTTCTGATATATGTAAATGATCTCCCGGAGGGTATCGATTCATTTCTCTCAATGTTTGCGGACGATGCTAAAATTATGAGAAGGATTAAAACAGAAGAGGACTGTTTGAGGCTTCAAGAAGACCTAGACAAGCTGAAGGAATGGTCGAACAAATGGTTGTTAGAGTTTAACCCAACCAAATGTAATGTAATGAAGATAGGTGTAGGGAGCAGGAGGCCAGATACAAGGTATCATCTGGGAGAGGAAATTCTTCAGGAGTCAGAGAAGGAAAAAGACTTGGGGGTTGATATCACGCCAGACCTGTCTCCTGCAGCACATATCAAGCGGATAACATCAGCGGCATATGCCAGGCTGGCCAACATACGAACGCCATTCAGAAACTTGTGTAAAGAATCATTCAGAACTTTGTATACCACATATGTCAGGCCAATCCTGGAGTATGCAGCCCCAGCATGGAGTCCATATCTAGTCAAGGATAAGACTAAACTGGAAAAGGTTCAAAGGTTTGCCACCAGACTAGTTCCCGAGCTGAGAGGTATGAGCTACGAGGAGAGACTACGGGAATTAAACCTCACTTCGCTGCTGCTCATCATGGGCGACTTCAATCACGGAAAGATTGACTGGGAGAACAAGGAACCGCATGGAGGCGAGGATACGTGGAGAGCCAAACTATTGGAGGTGGTGACAAGCAACTTTTTAACCCAGCATGTCGGAGAACCCACAAGGATGCGAGGCAATGACGAACCAGCGAGACTCGACCTAGTCTTCACTCTGAACGACTCCGACATAAGAGAAATCGGTTTTGAGGACCCAGTAGGAATGAGCGACCACAGTGTACTGGTGTTTGAGTACTTGATTGAAGAAGGGTTATTGAACTCGAGGAGGGATACCGAAACCAAAAGGTTAGCATACCGAAAGGGAAACTATGAGGGGATAAGAAAATTCCTAACAGATATAGCATGGGAAACAGAGCTCAGGGGAAAGACGGCCCAAGATATGATGGATTACATCACGCAGAAGTGCAAGGACGCAGCAAACAAGTTTGTCCCAGTCCAAAAGGAAAACAGAGAAATGAAGATGAGAAACCCATGGTTTAATCAAAGATGTAGGCTAGCTAAGCAGCAAAGTAAAAGGGCATGGAGAAACTATAGGAATAACAGGACACTGGAGAGCAGAGAAAGATACCAGAATGCCAGGAATGAATATGTCAGGATGAGAAGAGAGGCAGAAAGACAATACGAAAATGACATCGCAAGCAAGGCAAAGACTCAGCCTAAATTGTTGCATAGCCACATTAGGAGAAAAACAACAGTAAAGGAACAGGTTATGAGATTAAGGATAGGGGCGGAAGGATTCACTACAAATGACAAGGAAGTGTGTGAGGAATTGAATAAGAAATTCCAGGAGGTCTTCACCTTAGAGCAAGGAGAAATTCCAGAGGTAAGTGAGGGAATAGCTAACCAGGAACCACTGGAAGAGTTTGAGATTACCAGTGAGGAAGTAAGGAAGTGTTTACTAGAGTTGGACGTGACGAAGGCTATAGGCCCAGATGGAATCTCCCCTTGGGTTCTAAAGGAAGGAGCAAGAGAACTGAGCCTACCACTCTCCATAGTGTATAACAAATCACTGGCAACAGGGGAACTGCCAGATATTTGGAAAGCAGCTAACGTAGTCCCGATATACAAGAAAGGGGATAGACAGGAGGCACTGAACTACAGGCCAGTGTCCCTAACCTGCATACCATGCAAGCTGATGGAGAAGATTGTGCGAAAAAAACTAGTGGAGCATCTGGAGCGAAGGAACTTTGTAACACAGCATCAACATGGGTTCAGGGATGGCAGGTCCTGCCTCACAGGGTTACTTGAATTCTACGACCAGGCAACAAAAATAAGGCAAGAAAGAGAAGAGTGGGCAGACTGCATATTTTTGGATTGTCAGAAAGCCTTTGATACAGTGCCACACAAGAGGCTAGTGCGAAAGTTGGAGATGCAGGCTGGAGTGAGAGGGAAGGTACTCCGGTGGATAGAGGAGTACCTAAGCAACAGGAGACAACGAGTCTGTGTGAGGGGTGAGGTCTCAGATTGGCGAGACGTCACAAGTGGAGTCCCGCAGGGGTCAGTCCTTGGACCTATACTGTTTCTGGTATATGTAAATGATCTCCCAGAGGGTATAGATTCGTTCCTCTCAATGTTTGCCGACGATGCAAAAATTATGAGGAGGATTGAAACAGAGGATGATAGTAGGAGGCTACAAGATGACCTGGATAGACTGAGTGAATGGTCCAACAAATGGCTGTTGAAGTTCAACCCGAGTAAATGCAAAGTAATGAAACTAGGCAGTGGAAACAGGAGGCCAGGCACAGGATACAGAATAGGAGATGAAGTACTTAATGAAACAGACAGAGAGAAAGATCTAGGAGTTGATATCACACCAAACCTGTCTCCTGAAGCCCACATAAAGAGAATAACGTCTGCGGCATATGCGAGGCTGGCTAACATCAGAACGGCGTTCAGGAACCTGTGTAAGGAATCATTCAGAATCTTGTACACCACATATGTAAGACCAATCCTGGAGTATGCGGCCCCAGCATGGAGCCCGTACCTTGTCAAGCACAAGACGAAGCTGGAAAAAGTCCAAAGGTATGCTACTAAACTAGTCCCAGAACTAAGAGGCATGAGTTATGAGGAAAGGCTGCGGGAAATGCACCTTACGACACTGGAAGACAGAAGAGTAAGGGGGGACATGATCACAACCTACAAAATCCTCAGGGGAATCGACCGGGTGAACAAGGATGAACTATTCAACACTGGTGGGACGCGAACAAGGGGACACAGGTGGAAGCTGAGTACCCAAATGAGCCACAGAGACGTTAGAAAGAACTTTTTCAGTGTCAGAGTAGTTAGTAAATGGAATGCATTAGGAAGTGATGTGGTGGAGGCTGACTCCATACACAGTTTCAAATGTAGATATCATAGAGCCCAATAGGCTCAGGAATCTGTACACCAGTTGATTGACGGTTGAGAGGCGGGACCAAAGAGCCAGAGCTCAACCCCCGCAAGCACAATTAGGTGAGTACAATTAGGTGAGTACACACACACACACACACACACAAGGTCCCGGTCCGAGGCGGGACCAAAGAGCCAAAGCTCAACCCCCGCAAGCACAAATAGGTGAGTACACACACACACACACACACACACACACACACACACACACACACACACACACACACACACACACACACACACACACACACACACACACACACACACACACACACACACACACACAAAGAGCCAGAGCTCAACCCCCGCAAGCACAATTAGGTGAGTACACACACAAACCACAATTCCAGAGATAAGAGAGGGAATAGCTAACCAGGAACCATTGGAAGAGTTTTGAGATTAACAGCGGGGAAGTAAGGAAGTGTTTACTAGAGTTGGATGTGACAAAAGCATGTACGATGCCCTCGTAGGCCCAAATGGAATCTCCCCTTGGGTACTAAAGGAAGGAGCAGAAGAACTGTGCCAACCACTCTCCATAGTGTATAACAAATCACTGGCAACAGGGAACTGCCAGAAATTGCCACTGGCCTGTAGTTCAGTGCCTCCTGACAGGAGGCACTGAACTACAGGCCAGTGTCCCTAACCTGCATACCATGCAAGCTGATGGAGAAGATTGTGTGAAGAAAGCTAGTGGAGCATCTGGAGCGAAAAAACTTTGTAACACAGCATCAACATGGGTTCAGGGATGGCAGGTCCTGCCTCACAGGGTTACTTGAATTCTACGACCAGGCAGCAAAAATAAGGCAAGAAAGGGAAGGGTGGGCAGACTGCATATTTTTGGATTGTCAGAAAGCCTTTGATACAGTACCACACAAAAGGCTAGTAAAAAAGCTGGAGATGCAGGCTGGAGTGAAAGGGAAGGTACTCCATTGGATAAAGGAGTACATAAGCAACAGGAGACAACGAGTCAGTGTGAGGGGTGAGGTCTCAGATTGGCGAGACGTTACGAGTGGAGTCCCGCAGGGGTCAGTCCTTGGACCTATACTGTTTCTGATATATGTTAATGATCTCACAGAGGGTATAGAATCGTTTCTCTCAATGTTTGCCGATTGTGCAAAACTTATGAGGAGAATTGAAACTGAGGATGATAGTAGGAGGCTACAAGATGACCTAGACAGACTGAGTGAATGGTCCAACAAATGGCTGTTGAGGTTCAACCCGAGTAAATGCAAAGTAATGAAACTAGGCAGTGGAAACAGGAGGCCAGGCACAGGATACAGAATAGGAGATGAAGTACTTAATGAAACGGACAGAGAGAGAAAGATCTAGGAGTTGATATCACACCAAACCTGTCTCCTGAAGCCCCCATAAAAAGAATAACGTCTGCGGCATATGCGAGGCTGGCTAACATCAGAACAGCGTTCAGGAACCTGTGTAAGGAATCATTCAGAATCTTGTACACCACATATGTAAGACCAATCCTGGAGTATGCGGCCCCAGCATGGAGCCCGTACCTTGTCAAACACAAGACGAAGCTGGAAAAAGTCCAAAGGTATGCCACTAGACTAGTCCCAGAACTAAAAGGAATGGGTTACTAGGAAAGGCTGCGGGAAATACACCTTACGACGCTGGAAGACAGAAGAGTAAGGGGAGACATGATAACAACCTACAAAATCCTCAGGGGAATCGACCGGGTAAACAAGGATAAACTATTCAACACTGGTGGGACGCGAACAAGGGGACAGGTGGAAACTGAGTACCCACATGAGCCACAGAGACGTTAGAAGGAACATTTTCAGTGTCAGAGTAGTTAACGGATGGAATGCATTAGGCAGTGATGTGGTGGAGGCTGACTCCATACACAGTTTCAATTGTAGATATGATAGAGCCCAGTAGGCTCAGGAATCTGTGCACCAGTTGATTGACGGTTGAGAGGCGGGCCGAAAGAGCAAAGCTCAACCCTCGCAAACACAACTAGGTGAATACAGGAGGATACACTCTTACCACACACGTCTCTCCCCAGTACTAGGAGCCTGGCCTCTGCACGTGTTGTTGGCTCTGGTCACCCCCGTGCCTGACCCTTGTCCAACACCCGCTCTAACTCTTTCCCAGACTTTGTGCACCAGGCTGTGTGTGTGTGTGTGTGCACCAGGCTGTGTGTGTGTGTGTGCACCAGGCTGTGTGTGTGTGTGCACCAGGCTGTGTGTGTGTGTGTGCACCAGGTTGTGTGTGCACTAGGCGATTGATCACCAGGCTGTGTGCAGCAGTTTGTGTGAGCACGAGACTGTGTGTGCAGCAAACTGTGTGCAAGCTAGTTTGTGCACCGTGCTTCATGTAAGGTAGTATGTGCACCAGTAAAAAGTGTGCACTTAGCTGGGTGTAAGTTAATGTTCCCCAGGAAGTATGCAACTATCATCTGTGTACAATCTAGTGTGTGTACACCAGGCTGTGTGTGCACCAGGCTGTGTGTGCACCAGGCTGTGTGTGCACCAGGCTGTGTGTGTGTGCACCTGGCTGTGTGGGTCTGTGCACGAGTTTGCATCTCGTCGGTGTTCTGATATTTATGTAATTGTCAAACTGTCTTCTAGGCTTGCTATTTATGAAGCTTTTACTAGCAAATATTTTATTTTTATCTAGCAAATAAAAGTACTACATTAGCTGACAGATTTGTTTTCCTTAGAATCTAGAATATATCACCTGCCTCTGAAGTTTCCACTTGAACTGTAAATCACTTAATTTTATATATGTTATTTTTGTCTATTGAGCCGTTTATGTTTAAATGAGTTCAATTTTTGTAATGTATTCACGAAAGTAGCCAAAAATGTTCTCGCTGGCAGAGATGTATGCAACATATAACCTTGTCTTCTGTTCCTGGGAAAATAACAGAACCATGTGTGATACAGCTCTACATCTTTGAACAAGGGACTACTGGCAGTGTTGGGGTCCACGGACGTCCACAAACAGGAAGCACTATGAAAGAAGAGCAAGGCGGTTTCTAGCAACGATTCCGTCAAGATAACCCAGAGGAACAGGCGCTCCTCAGCCAGAGGCCATCAGTGTAAAGTGATCGAAGAACCTGTTATAAAGTCATCACATAACTCGACCCATTAGCGACTACTGAAGCTTGCAATACGGAGTTAGACAGTGCAGTTGAACATTAACATGGGCCTAAAATTACATCTGAATGAACATCGAACGAGATGTTCGATGTTCAGGCATTAACAGAAACATCATTGTGTTCTTCGCTGTTGGTGAACGTTCGTGGATCAAAACACTGACTACCCTATGTGTTCTTTGGTTCAGTTATTTTATCACACATGGTTCCGTTTCTTAACATGAAATAGGAGAAACAAATCAGACGTTGCCAACATATATACGACGGGTAAAAAACATTTTGGCCTCCAGGTAGTTGCTAAGCACCTAAATAATTGCAAAAGTGGGCTGTTTTCATAGGAGCTCCCTGAAGCCAGTGTAGAGGCTGTGGTGGCTGTTCCAGATATAGTGATCCCGTCGCCAGTGGTGTGGGAACCCTGGAGCGACCACCAGTACTCACACCCTACCAGTGTAGAGGCTGTGGTGGCTGTTCCAGATATAGTGATCCCGTCGCCAGTGGTGTGGGAACCCTGGAGCGACCACCAGTACTCACACCCTACCAGTGTAGAGGCTGTGGTGGCTGTTCCAGATATAGTGATCCCGTCGCCAGTGGTGTGGGAACCCTGGAGCGACCACCAGTACTCACACCCTACCAGTGTAGAGGCTGTGGTGGCTGTTCCAGATATAGTGATCCCGTCGCCAGTGGTGTGGGAACCCTGGAGCGACCACCAGTACTCACACCCTACCAGTGTAGAGGCTGTGGTGGCTGTTCCAGATATAGTGATCCCGTCGCCAGTGGTGTGGGAACCCTGGAGCGACCACCAGTACTCACACCCTACCAGTGTAGAGGCTGTGGTGGCTGTTCCAGATATAGTGATCCCGTCGCCAGTGGTGTGGGAACCCTGGAGCGACAACCAGTACTCACACCCTACCAGTGTAGAGGCTGTGGTGGCTGTTCCAGATATAGTGATCCCGTCGCCAGTGGTGTGGGAACCCTGGAGCGACCACCAGTACTCACACCCTACCAGTGTAGAGGCTGTGGTGGCTGTTCCAGATATAGTGATCCCGTCGCCAGTGGTGTGGGAACCCTGGAGCGACCACCAGTACTCACACCCTACCAGTGTAGAGGCTGTTGTGGCTGTTCCAGATATAGTGATCCCGTCGCCAGTGGTGTGGGAACCCTGGAGCGACCACCAGTACTCACACCCTACCAGTGTAGAGGCTGTGGTGGCTGTTCCAGATATAGTGATCCCGTCGCCAGTGGTGTGGGAACCCTGGAGCGACCACCAGTACTCACACCCTACCAGTGTAGAGGCTGTGGTGGCTGTTTCAGATATAGTGATCCCGTCGCCAGTGGTGTGGGAACCCTGGAGCGACCACCAGTACTCACACCCTACCAGTGTAGAGGCTGTGGTGGCTGTTCCAGATATAGTGATCCCGTCGCCAGTGGTGTGGGAACCCTGGAGCGACCACCAGTACTCACACCCTACCAGTGTAGAGGCTGTGGTGGCTGTTCCAGATATAGTGATCCCGTCGCCAGTGGTGTGGGAACCCTGGAGCGACCACCAGTACTCACACCCTACCAGTGTAGAGGCTGTGGTGGCTGTTCCAGATATAGTGATCCCGTCGCCAGTGGTGTGGGAACCCTGGAGCGACCACCAGTACTCACACCCTACCAGTGTAGAGGCTGTGGTGGCTGTTCCAGATATAGTGATCCCGTCGCCAGTGGTGTGGGAACCCTGGAGCGACCACCAGTACTCACACCCTACCAGTGTAGAGGCTGTGGTGGCTGTTCCAGATATAGTGATCCCGTCGCCAGTGGTGTGGGATCCCTGGAGCGACCACCAGTACTCACACCCTACCAGTGCAATGTCTTACGATTAGATGGCAGCTAACTTTACTTCCTGTTGTTCAATTGATTTTGCATTGAAATTACTATGGACAATTATGATATTACACATAGAAGGCTAGCTATATAATTTGTTAAGCAATTTAGTGGTGTTTCAAGTATAATATTCTCATGCATTGCACAGAACCCTTACTTCTAGTTTTGAGTTAACATCTAGAGATTATACAGAACATGTCTTCGTGGTTAGTACTTGGATTAAGACAAATTCTCATTGTTTAGCTAATAATTTACGAGTTTTGTGAATATTGACTAATACTATAGATGCAACACTCGTGAGTACTTATTAATATCAGAAATAAACATGTACCCCACGCTTAATAAGTCTTGGCAAAGTCCTAACTACATATGCTAGTTTTAAATTAAAGCATCTGTTTAATTAAGCACCGCCCCTTATCCCCACATCCTCTACTTACTGAAATAATGAAACCCAGTCAAAGGCATGCTGCTACGAAAAGCCTATATAATTTTCCGGAACGATCACGGCATAAATACCTTTATATATGTAAACCCTAAACAATGTCTCGACTTTATCTAAAGTAACTTTCTATTTAAATATTGTTAATTATTTTCTCCAGTGTGCCATAGGATAAAAACAGAGACGTTTAAAATATAACTTATCAGTTGACATTATTGTATCAAAGCTGGTACTGCCAGTCTAGTACTGTATGCTCAGAGTACCGGCAGCTCTGCTGCTGCAATAGGCTTGAAGAAGGTACCATAGTGACTGGTCTCTTTGTGTTTTCCTATATAATGTTCAGTCACATTTACCCCAGCCACCTTCAGCAGGCAAATGTTTTAACAGTGGCCTTCAAACAGCAAGAAACGGCTCATTCATATAGTTCACAAGACTTACTCAGACCCGTGCCATGAAAGCAATGTTTTGTTGAGTGTTCGAACACCTAATGTTGCTTCCATTTCTGCCACGTTGGCTTTTGATTGATGGTACTGGTCTTTCTTGCTCAACCATTGTTTTACAAATTATAAAAGTTTTTATAGACATTACTAACGATTGTCATCTATGAACCATCCATAAGGAACTTCATTTAAATCTGTGCCTTTCACTGCTGAATACCATCAACATTGTACATACCCATCAGTGTATTGCAAGTGTAGATATTATCACTTTGCAGAGATTATTTCAAACTTCCAGTGGTGTAATTTAGTTCTCTTTTGTTACCTGCAACACCACTGTTGCTGTGCCGCCGGACTTTCCACCACAACCTCACCCGAACATCCACCTCAATCATCACATCAAATTTGTCTTCTACATATATACCGAAAAATACATCTTATCATTTTATTTAATAAATACTCAACTCTTGCTACCAACTCTACACGTACTGTTGTCACCAACTCTACACGTACTGTTGTCACCAACTCTACACGTACTGTTGTCACCAACTCTACACGTACTGTTGTCACCAACTCTACACGTACTGTTGTCACCAACTCTACACGTACTGTTGTCACCAACTCTACACGTACTGTTGTCACCAACACTACTTATACTGTTGACACCAACTGAACTTTTACTGTCATCCACCAAACATCTTCACCAACGTATCCTCACCGTTACCACCAAACTCCCGTCACACATCAATAACATCTTCACCACCACAACAATTCTCAACCCCATCCTAACCATTACCTCCAAAAACTCCATACAATCCTTACCGTAACTACTTAAATCTCATGGTCCTCCCCACTCTCATAATATCTTCACAATCACCCTAACATCACCATCACTGCCACACCACCACACTATCCCTATCACCACTCACACTTCAACCCTGTCACACCTCCACCATTACCTCCACACCCACACGCTATTCCCACTAACGTCAACAATGCTCTTGTTCCTACATGAACACCACAAACGCACCTAATATACTAATTTTTAAATTCTGCAAAATATATACACATATACACATTCACACACACACACACACACACACACACACACACACACACACACACACACACACACACACACACACACACACACACACACACACACACACACACACACACACACACAGTCGTTGATGGTCCACACAAGCGAGACGGTGCGCCTCAAGTTCTTCATCGACCTGCTGATGAGCAAGTGTCACCCGGTGATGCTGGTGGGGTCCTCCGGGTGCGGCAAGTCAGCGCTCTTGAACGAGAAACTGAACTCTCTTCCGGAGGAGTTTTCCGTCTGCAACGTCCCCTTCAACTATTACACCACTTCAGGTAACTTATGATGCCTCTTAAACTGACATTAAACATCTTACATTTACTGTACAAGTGGATACATGTATCCACTTGTTGTGAGAGATACATGTATCCACTTGTTGTGAGAGATACATGTATCCACTTGTTGTGAGAGATACATGTATTCACTTGTTGTGAGATCCTTGCATTCATAGTCACTATATTTTGATATAGTACCTGTTCTTCATTCTGCCCCGTAAATCAACAATTATGATCGATCCACATGTTCCCAGAATCATAAATGTGCCACTCGACTATCGTGTCTGTTGATCCAGAGCCCTGTTGTTTGCTGCAGAGTTGCTACAGCGGGTGCTGGAGAAGCCGTTGGAGAAGAAGGCAGGCAGGAACTACGCTCCTCCTGGCAACAAGAAGCTGGTGTACTTCATCGACGACATCAACATGCCGATGGTAAGTGCTCATTGCCTCATGCAGTATTATATTCACCGATAATATTGCACTTATAATGACTTGATGAGAACAGTTTGTAGTTAAAGGTAAAACATCCAGATCATCTTCAGTAAAGCTTGACTTCGTGGATGCATCATTCACGATAATTGTATTGCTGCAAATTTTTATTTCAGCTAAACTTGTATGCTTAAAATATGCTTTGGTGACTTCTGTTAGGTGACTTTGATGTGTGTTACCATATGTGGCTTTGTGACATATCTTACCTAAGTTGGGTTTTCAGTGTGTAAAATAACTTTGCTCCCTCTGTGTTTTCTGGCAAGTTTTAGTGGTGTGTGTTGTCTTGGGTGGCATCACAGAGTGTGTTGTCTTGGGTGGCATCACAGAGTGTGTTGTCTTGGGTGGCATCACAGTGTGTGTTGTCTTGGGTGGCATCACAGTGTGTGTTGTCTTGGGTGGCATCACAGTGTGTGTTGTCTTGGGTGGCATCACAGTGTGTGTTGTCTTGGGTGGCATCACAGAGTGTGTTGTCTTGGGTGGCATCACAGAGTGTGTTGTCTTGGGTGGCATCACAGTGTGTGTTGTCTTGGGTGGCATCACAGTGTGTGTTGTCTTGGGTGGCATCACAGTGTGTGTTGTCTTGGGTGGCATCACAGTGAGTGTTGTCTTGGGTGGCATCACAGAGTGTGTTGTCTTGGGTGGCATCACAGTGTGTGTTGTCTTGGGTGGCATCACAGTGTGTGTTGTCTTGGGTGGCATCACAGTGAGTGTTGTCTTGGGTGGCATCACAGAGTGTGTTGTCTTGGGTGGCATCACAGAGTGTGTTGTCTTGGGTGGCATCACAGTGTGTGTTGTCTTGGGTGGCATCACAGTGTGTGTTGTCTTGGGTGGCATCACAGTGTGTGTTGTCTTGGGTGGCATCACAGTGTGTGTTGTCTTGGGTGGCATCACAGAGTGTGTTGTCTTGGGTGGCATCACAGTGAGTGTTGTCTTGGGTGGCATCACAGTGTGTGTTGTCTTGGGTGGCATCACAGTGTGTGTTGTCTTGGGTGGTATCACAGTGTGTGTTGTCTTGGGTGGCATCACAGAGAGTGTTGTCTTGGGTGGCATCACAGTGTGTGTTGTCTTGGGTGGCATCACAGTGTGTGTTGTCTTGGGTGGCATCACAGCATTTGTGTGTGAGTGTGTGTGTGTATTCACCTAGTTGTGTTTGCGGGGGTTGAGCTTTGCTCTTTCAGCCCGCCTCTCAACTGTCAATCAACTGTTTACTAACTATTTTTTTTCCACACCACCACACACCCCAGGACGCAGTCCGTGACAGCTGACTTACTCCCAAGTACCTATTTACTGCTAGGTAACAGGGGCATTCAGGGTGAAAGAAACCTTGCCCATTTGTTTCTGCCTTGTGCGGGAATCGAACTCGCGCCACAGAATTACGAGTCCTGCGCGCTATCCACCAGGCTACCAGCCCCCCCCTGTGTGTGTGTGTGTGTGTGTGTGTGTGTGTGTGTGTGTGTGTGTGTGTGTGTGTGTGTGTACTCACCTATTTGCACTCACCTATTTGTGCTTGCAGGGGTTGTGCTCTGGCTCTTTGGTCCCACCTCTCAAATGTCAATCAACTGATGTACAGGTTCCTGAGCCTACTGGGCTCTATCATACCTACACTTGGAACTGTGTATGGAGTCAGCCTCCACCATATCACTGCTTAATGCATTTCATTTGTCAACCACTCTGTCACTAAAAAAATTCTTTCTAATATGTCTGTGGCTCATTTGGGCACTCAATTTCCACCTGTGTCCCCTAGTGCGTGTGCCCCTTTGTGTTAAATAGCCTGTCTTTATCTACCCTCTCAATTCCTTTTAGAATCTTGTATGTGGTGATTATGTCCCCCTAACTCTTCTTTCTTCCAGCGCTCGTGTGTGTGTGTACTCACCTAATTGTACTCACCTAATTGTGCTTGCGGGGGTTGAGCTTTGGCTCTTTGGTCCCGCCTCTCAACTTGCCGGAAAATCCGACACCATTTAATATATCATACATACAGATAATTGTATCTGTGTTGTATAAACAAGTTAACCATAGAAAACGTAACTTGTAGTGGAATTACCGTCTAAAGAAAACGGGATATCATCACCACATACTATTATAATTCACCAGCTATTCTGCTGGGAATTATTCTTAAATACATTAGTCTTTGGACTTTACCATCATAAAACATTTCATATAAATTAACTTAATTATCAATATTAAAGTAGAGTAAATATGACCCTTCTATCACTTTTTGACATCTGGACAATGTAGGCCAGGCGTCAGTGAGGAAGGAGAGGCAGCCATTGTTGTGTCACCTCCGAGACGCGTGGAGCAAATTCGGCTCCTATCATATCTGGACAATGTCGGCCAGTAGCGTCAGTAGTATGGAGTGTTAGCCATTGTTGATACTAGACCAGAGGCTCACGGGAGCAAATTCGGCTCCTGTTAATTTTACTTGGACGTAGTGCTATGGAAACCAAAGGTGTACCATCTTCAGCACGCTGTCAACAAATTCAAGTTAAGTGTTCTTTCCGAAACCCGTTTATCTATCATTAGTGGCCATTAATGTGATTGGGTAGGGTGAGCCGGTTAGAGCACGACATAGCCTCAAACTAAAGGTAATTAAGCCAGGTCTTTATTGTTCCATGTACAGTGTTTCTCTGATATACCTGTCATATATAGGATTCTGGCTTTACAGCTAGCGCCCTTTTATCAGTTCAAGACGAGGAAGCATGCTTTGTGCATCAGTTACCAGGGTGATGGAAGCTACCTCAAAGAGGGAAAATGTGGTGTCTACATCCTGGTTATACCTGCTGTACAAATAAGATAAGGAACCTCTTCAATGTATGTAGTCTAATACTGTAGTTTGATTGGCTGCAAATATATAAATTAAATTAATATAAACCCCCCCTAATGTGTAGAGGATCGATTTGTGAGATTATGAGATTATTGCAGAAATACAGTCCACTTATCATTATACAAATTGCTATCGAAGTATATAAATTCTATATATATTCATATAAATTAAATAAATATAAATCTCACAGGTCGGTCCCCACACAACTGTCAATCAACTGGTGTACAGATTCCTGAGCCTACTGGGCTCTATCATATCTACATTTGAAACTGTGTATGGAGTCAGCCTCCACCACATCACTTCCTAGTGCATTCCATTTATTAACTACTCTGACACTGAAAAAATTCTTTCTAACGTCTCTGTGGCTCATCTGGGTACTAAGTTTCCACCTGTGTCCCCTTGTTCGTGTCCCACCCGTGCTGAAGAGTTTGTCTTTGTCCACCCTGTCAATTCCCCTGCGAATTTTGTAGGTGGTTATCATGTCTCCCCTTACTCTTCTGTTTTCCAGGGATGTGAGGTTCAGCTCCTTTAGCCTTTCCTCGTAGCTCAATCCTCTCAGTTCCGGGACGAGCCTGGTGGCATACCGCTGAATCTTCTCTAACTTTGTCTTGTGTTTAACTAGGTATGGACTCCAGGCTGGAGCTGCATACTCCAGGATTGGTCTTACATAAGTGGTATACAGGGTTCTGAAAGATTCCTTACACAAGTTTCTGAAGGCAGTTCTTATGTTGGCCAGTCAAGCATATGCCGCTGATGATATTCTTTTGATGTGGGCCTCTGGGGACAGGTTCGGTGTGATATCAACCCCCAGATCCTTCTCTCTATTTGACTCTTGCAGGATTTCCCCTCCCAGATGATACCTTGTGTTCAGCCTCCTGCTCCCTTCGCCTAATTTCATCACCTTACACTTTCCCGAGTTGAACTTTAGCAGCCATTTTCTAGACCATTCCTCCATTTTATCCAGGTCATCCTGTAGTCTCTGTCTATCTTCATCCGTCTTGATTCTTCTCATAATTTTTACATCATCTGCAAACATCGAGAGGAATGAGTCTATACCCTCTGGAAGATCGTTCACATATATTAGAAACAGGATGGGTCCAAGTACTGAGCCCTGTGGGACTCCGCTGGTGACATCTCGCCACTCTGATGTGTCCCCCCTCACCGTTACTCGCTGTTTCCTGTTGCTTAAGTACTCCCTTATCCACTGGAGCACCTTCCCTTTTACTCCTGCCTGTTGCTCCAACTTTTTTAACAGCCTTTTATGGGGTACTGTGTCAAAGGCTTTTTGGCAATCCAGGAAAATGCAGTCGGCCCACCCTTCTCTTTCCTGCCTAATTTTCGTTGCCTGGTCATAAAATTCTATTAAACCTGTGAGGCACGATTTACCATCTCTAAACCCATGTTGGTGGTGCGTTACAAAGTTATTTCCCTCCAGATGCTCTACGAGCCTTTTCCTCACGATCTTCTCCATCACCTTGCATGGTATACAAGTTAAGGAAACTGGCCTGTAATTCAGTGCCTCTTGCCTGTCACCCTTTTTGTATATTGGGACCACGTTAGCTGTCTTCCAACTTTCTGGTAAGTCTCCTGTTTCCAGTGACCTGTTATACACCATAGAGAGTGGCACACTTAGTGCTTCTGCACCTTCCTTTAGTATCCATGGTGAGATTCTATCAGGCCCAACAGCCTTTGTCACATCCAGCTCCAGCAGACACCTTTTGACCTCATCACTGGTGAGGTCAAATTCCTCCAAGGTTGCTTGGTTTGCCGCCTCCTCATTTAGTGCAGGGGCTTCTCCTTGTTCTATTGTGAAGACCTCCTGGAATCTCTTGTTGAGTTCTTCACACACCTCCTTGTCATTCTCTGTGTATCTGTTCTCCCCTTTCCGCAGCTTCATCACTGCTGTTTTCCTCCTGATAGGGTTGTGGAGCAGCTTTGGTTGGGTCTTGGCTTTACTCGCGATGTCATTTTCAAACTGTCTCTCTGCTTCCCTCCTCACTCTGATGTACTCATTTCTGGCCCTCTGGTATCTCTCCCTGCTCTCTGGTGTTCTGTTATTTCTGTAGTTTCTCCATGTTCTTTTACTCAGTTGTTTCGCTACTTTACATTCCTGGTTGAACCATGGGTTTTTCTGTTGTTTTTCGTTTTTCTCCTTTTGGACGGGGATAAACCTGTCTGCAGCTTCCTGGCACTTTTGGGTGACAAAATCCATCATGACCTGCACATTCTTGTTTCTAAGTTCTGTTTCCCATGGTATTCCACTGAGGAAGTCCCTCATCTCGTCATATTTTCCTCTTCGGTAATTCAGTCTTTTCCCCTCCACTCACATCCTTGGATAGGTTATCCCAACCTCCACCAAGTACTCAAAGGTCCTTACACTGTGGTCACTCATTCCTATGGGGGCTTCAACTTTGACTTCCCTTATTTCTGACTCATTCAGGGTGAATATCAAGTCGAGTCTAGCTGGTTCATCATTGCCCCACACTCTTGTGGGTTCCTTGACATGCTGGCTCAGAAAATTCCTTGTTGCCACTTCCAAGAGTTTAGCTCGCCACGTATCTGCACCACCATGTGGGTCCCCATTCTCCCAGTCTATCTTTCCATGGTTGAAATCACCCATGATTAAGAGTCTTGAGCCATTCCTGCAGGCAACTGAAGCTGCTCTCTCTATTATATTAATGGTTGCCATGTTGTTCCTATCAAACTCCTGTCTAGGTCTTCTGTCATTTAGGGGAGGGTTGTAAATGACTGCCGCAATTATCTTAGGTTTGATGAGATGAAATTTCCATCTCATCAAAACTCCAGTCCTTCCTTATCAGCAGGGCCACTCCTCCACCTCCTCTCCCTTCCCTCTCTTTCCTTACTATATAGTAGTCCTATGGAAACACAGCATCTGTTATGACTCCTGACAATTTTGTTTCCGTTAGTCCTATTACATCAGGGTTTTCTTCTTTCACCCTTTCTGCCAGTTCACTTGTTTTATTGGTAATCCCATCAATGTTTGAGTACATTACCTTGAAGCTCACTTTCTTATATCCAATTTCACCCCCACTCCCTACAAGAGGAGGAGGTTGTTCTATGGTCATTGCTACTTGGGTAGGCTCCTCCTCCTGTGAGATAGTTGCCAGGGGTTCAGGGGGAGGTGGAGTGGGGGGTGGAGGGCTTAGGTCTTCCTCAGGCCTGCTTGGGGCAGGAAGAAGTCCTGGGGGTGAGGGAGCAGGGATTGCTTGGGGAGAGGGCACGCCCTCCTGCGGTGTAGTCGACAGGGATTTGGAGGGAGGTGGAGTGGGGGATAGAGGGCTTTGGTCTTGCTCAGGCCTGCTTGGGGCAGGGAGAAGACCAGGGGCTGGGAAAACAGGGGCTACTTGGGGTAAGGGGAGGGGGAGGATTTGGGTTTCATGATGGGCATTATTCAGGGGCAAGGAAGAGTTTGTGCTGAGGGGTAGGGAGATCCCTATTGGGTGGTGGGCTGGGGTGTTGCATTCCCCCCTGGGGTTCCTGGGTTGCTGGATTGGGGTTCCCCACTCCCCTCTGGGATTGCTGGGTTGGAGGCTGAGGTTCCCTGGCTCTCTTCCCTCTCCTTGTGCCTTTTCCTTGCATCTGCTGCCCTTACTATCTCGTCTCTGGTCATGTCCCTCTGAACATATACCTCTTTGTAGTTCCTTGCATGCCTCAGTTTGCTCTTCCTTACTAGGATGTCCTCTTTGATGTCCTCGCTCTTGAATACTACCTTGATCAATCTCTTTTTGTCTCTGTTGTACTGGCCAATCCGGAAAAACTGTTCTATGTCTCGTTCAGCCCCTTCCATTCCTATCTCCTTTAATATCCCTGCCATTGCAGCTTTGTCTTTAGTCCTCGATTCCTCCCTTGTGGAGCCCTCTTGTTCCTTCACACCTACCACTACTACAGCTCTTTTCCTTTCCATTAGCTGGCTTGTGCATCTAGCTGCCTCCTGTGAGGTTACTGCTTTCATTACAACTTCCTTGACTGTGGACATTGCTCCTGGGCTCTTGAGCATTTCAGCAAAGGTTGGGCCAATTGTAGGGGTCCCTGCTATTGCTACATCTCCTGGCACCTGGGGGTTGGTCCCCTGGGCCAGAGTCTGATGAGGGCCTGTTTTTAGGCTTTTTATCTCCTCTTGTGCTGCACTTAGTTCTATCTGCAGCTTACATATAGTTTCCCTCAGGTCCTTCAATTCCCCACTGACTTCCTTCCATGCCTTAGCAATCATCTCCATGAATGACTCGTCCAGTCCCTCTCCTCCAGCTTCATTCTGTTGTCTTACCATCCCGCCTGACCTGTGTGTGTGTGTGTGTGTATGTGTTTGTGTGTGTGTGTGTGTGTGTGTGTGTGTGTGTGTGTGTGTGTGTGTGTGTGTGTGTGTGTGTGTGTGTGTGTCTGTACTCACCTAGTTGTACTCACCTAGTTGTGTTTGCGGGGGTTGAGCTCTGGCTCTTTGGTCCCGCCTCTCAACCGTCAATCAACAGGTGTACAGATTCATGAGCCTATCGGGCTCTGTCATATCTACACTTGAAACTGTGTATGGAGTCAGCCTCCACCACATCACTTCCTAATGCATTCCATTTGTCAACCACTCTGACACTAAAAAAGTTCTTTCTAATATCTCTGTGGCTCATTTGGGCACTCAGTTTCCACCTGTGTCCCCTTGTGCGTGTTCCCCTTGTGTTAAATAGACTGTCTTTATCTACCCTATCAATCCCCTTCAGAATCTTGAATGTGGTGATCATGTCCCCCCTAACTCTTCTGTCTTCCAGCGAAGTGAGGTTTAATTCCCGTAGTCTCTCCTCGTAGCTCATACCTCTCAGCTCGGGTACTAGTCTGGTGGCAAACCTTTGAACCTTTTCCAGTTTAGTCTTATCCTTGACTAGATATGGACTCCATGCTGGGGCTGCATACTCCAGGATTGGCCTGACATATGTGGTATACAAAGTTCTGAATGATTCTTTACACAAGTTTCTGAATGCCGTTCGTATGTTGGCCAGCCTGGCATATGCCGCTGATGTTATCCGCTTGATATGTGCTGCAGGAGACAGGTCTGGCGTGATATCAACCCCCAAGTCTTTTTCCTTCTCTGACTCCTGAAGAATTCCCTCTCCCAGATGATACCTTGTATCTGGCCTCCTGCTCCCTACACCTATCTTCATTACATTACATTTGGTTGGGTTAAACTCTAACAACCATTTGTTCGACCATTCCTTCAGCTTGTCTAGGTCTTCTTGAAGCCTCAAACAGTCCTCTTCTGTTTTAATCCTTCTCATAATTTTAGCATCGTCCGCAAACATTGAGAGAAATGAATCGATACCCTCCGGGAGATCATTTACATATATCAGAAACAAGATAGGACCGAGTACAGAGCCCTGTGGGACTCCACTGGTGACTTCACGCCAATCGGAGGTCTCACCCCTCACCGTAACTCTCTGCTTCCTATTGCTTAGATACTCCCTTATCCACTGGAGCACCTTACCAGCTTCACCTGCCTGTCTCTCCAGCTTATGTACCAGCCTCTTATGCGGTACTGTGTCAAAGGCTTTCCGACAATCCAAGAAAATGCAGTCCGCCCAGCCCTCTCTTTCTTGCTTAATCTGTGTCACCTGATCGTAGAATTCTATCAAGCCTGTAAGGCAAGATTTACCCTCCCTGAATCCATGTTGGCGATTTGTCACGAAGTCCCTTCTCTCCAGATGTGTTACCAGGTTTTTTCTCACGATCTTCTCCATCACCTTGCATGGTATACAAGTCAAGGACACTGGCCTGTAGTTCAGTGCCTCTTGTCTGTCGCCCTTTTTGTATATTGGGACCACATTCGCCGTCTTCCATATTTCTGGTAGGTCTCCCGTCTCTAGTGACTTACTATACACTATGGAGAGTGGCAGGCAAAGTGCCTCTGCACACTCTTTCAGTACCCATGGTGAGATCCCATCTGGACCAACAGCCTTTCTAACATCCAGATCCAGCAGGTGTCTCTTGACCTCCTCTCTCGTAATTTCGAACTCCTCCAAGGCCGCCTGGTTTACCTCCCTTTCTCCTAGCACAGTGACCTCACCCTGTTCTATTGTGAAGACCTCCTGGAACCTCTTGTTGAGTTCCTCACACACCTCTCTGTCATTCTCTGTATACCTGTCCTCGCCTGTTCTAAGTTTCAATACCTGTTCTTTCACTGTTGTTTTCCTTCTGATGTGACTGTGGAGTAGCTTTGGTTCGGTCTTGGCTTTGTTTGCTATATCATTTTCAAAATTTTTCTCTGCTTCTCTTCTCACCCTGACGTACTCATTCCTGGTTCTCTGGTATCTCTCTCTGCTTTCTGGTGTTTTGTTATTCCGGAAGTTCCTCCACGCCTTTTTGTTCAGTTTCTTCGCTTCCATACATGCCCTATTATACCATGGATTCTTCTGTTGCTTCTCGGATTTTTCCCTTTGGGCCGGGATGAACCTGTTTACTGCCTCCTGACACTTTTGGGTAACATAGTCCATCATACCCTGTACAGACTTGTCTCTGAGGTCTGTGTCCCAAGGTATTTCACTTAGGAAACTTCTCATCTGTTCATAATTCCCATTTCGGTATGCCAGCCTTTTGATTCCTAGTTCTTTTTGGGGGGAGATAAGTCCTAGCTCTACCAGGTACTCAAAGTTCAATACACTGTGGTCACTCATTCCCAAGGGCGCTTCCATGTTAACTTCCCTTATATCCCATTCATTTAGGGTAAATATCAAATCAAGCATTGCTGGTTCATCTTCTCCTCTCATTCTTGTTGGTTCTTTGGTGTGCTGGCTTAGAAAGTTTCTTGTTGCCACGTCCAGCAGCTTAGCTCTCCATGTTTCTGGTCCTCCATGCGGGTCTCTGTTCTTCCAATCTATCTTCCCATGGTTGAAGTCTCCCATAATTAGTAGTCCAGATCCATTCCTGCTAGCAACAGAAGCTGCTCTTTCTATTATGTTAATGGTGGCCATGTTGTTTCTATCATATTCCTGTCTAGGTCTTCTGTCATTTGGTGGTGGATTATATATGACTGCGACTATAATTTTTTTCCCTCCATTTGTTACAGTACCTGCTATGTAGTCACTGAAACCTTCGCAGCCCTGAATATCCATCTCCTCAAAATCCCAGCCTTGTCTTACCAGCAGAGCTACACCACCCCCACCTCTTCCTTCCCTCTCTTTCCTCATTACATAATAGTCCTGTGGGAACACTGCATTTGTTATCGTTTTCGTGATCTTTGTTTCTGTGAGGGCTATTGTGTCTGGGTCTGTGTGTTTGTGTGTGTGTGTGTGTCTGTGTGTGTGTCTGCATGTGCGTGTGTGTGCGTGTGTGTCTTTGTGTGCGTGCGTGTGTGTGTGTGTGTGTGTGTGTGTGTGTGTGTGTGTGTGTGTGTGTGTGTGTGTGTGTGTGTGTGTGTGTGTGTGTGTGTGTGTGTGTGTGTGTGTGTGTGTATGTGTGTGTGTGTGTGTTTGTGTGTGTGTGTGTGTGTGTGTGTGTGTGTGTGTGTGTGTGTGTGTGTGTGTGTGTGTGTGTGTGTGTGTGTGTGTGTGTGTGTGTGTGTGTGTGTTTCAGTGTGTGAATGGGTTGGTGGTTTTGTGTGTGAGTGTGTGCGTTTGTGTGATTGCGAGTGCGTACGTGTGTGGTTATGTGGGTGAGAGCCTTTGTGTGTGTGTGCCTTTAGTTTACAGGAGAAGGGGGGTGACCTAGGGATTAACACCGTATCCAGTTCCCAATTGAGTTCACGCGAGAGGTTTTTTAGTTGCCGCCTTCGCTATCAAGATTACTATTATATTCTATTACGGAATGAGAATGTATTAGTGATTACGATATGATGGCACCTAGGTGAGAGAGTGACCATACTACCATTGCTCACCCTCCTCCTCTCCCTCCCCTCCTCTTTCTTCCCATCTCACACTCTTCCCCTCTCTCTTCTCTCTGTCTCCCCTCTCACTCTCTCCCTCTCACCCCCTCACACATCAGCAGCTAACACACGGCTCTAACCGACGGTAGCCACGTAGTTCTCTCACAGGACCAAATCAAGAGTTCTTGGACTGCCTAAGCTGAACTACCCTCCTCAACGCGGCCTTCTTATGTCACCCTTGTGAATATAATGCGTCATTAGCTAGACAG
Source organism: Procambarus clarkii (assembly GCF_040958095.1). Lineage (NCBI taxonomy): Eukaryota > Metazoa > Arthropoda > Malacostraca > Decapoda > Cambaridae > Procambarus > Procambarus clarkii. Next base: position 30,641,066 of record NC_091174.1, read on the forward strand.
ACAGTATACTAGCAGGCCCTAGAATAACACCCTTCCACCGGGGAATTTACATTGTAAATTGTAGCCACAACCATGGTGGCGCTGATCTCGATACTCCGCCCACCAGAGGTCATCATCATCGACCTCCTCTTCTAATTGAGGCAGGAAACCGGAACCGTTCACTGATACCAAGCCACCACCAACTGATGGGATTGTCTACGTAGCACCCAATACTGGGAAGTTGGAGTGCAGGCCCACAGATGGCACTGAAATCGCCACTCCATACTCCAGAGACAGTGTTGATACCGTGACACTCACTCTCTCTCTCTCTCTCTCTGCCGACCTCCTGGCTAACCCTATAACAAAATAGTAGGAAAAGGGACAAACAGGGCAGCTCCAAGCTCCAAGGGCACAGGGAAACGTCAATGTTACCAAATGAAGTAAATGTTCGTCCAAGTTTGGGAGGATATTAGGAGGGAAATGCAAGAAATGAAAAATAAAATAAACAACCTGCAAAGCGAGCTAACAGCAGCAAAGGAGGAGATTAGAACCCTCACAGAGAACAATACTGAGGCTGAGACTCAGATAATCATCTAAAGAGAAGATGGAATTGATACCTTGGAAGAGAATGCCATTGTACAATCAACATTTGCAGAAATGCTGAAAGAAACTTGGAAGCAATGTCCACAGTGATGGAAGTTGTCATGAAACAGCCACCTCACAGGAAGCTGCAAGGTCCACTAGTCAGCTGCTGGTAAGAAAAAGATCAGTGGTAGCTGTGGGTATTAAATAGCAGAAAGGCTCCAATAGGACAGAATGGAATGATAAGGACAGAGCGGCAGTGAATGAAATATTAAAAGGCCTAGAGATGGAAGGGGCTGAACATAGCATTGAGAAGGTTTTCAGGTTAGGCTGGTACAACAAGGACTGAGACCACATGATAAAGATAGTATTTGTAAACGAGACCACGAAGAAGAATATTCTAGCATGGAAGAGCCAACTGCAATATGTGGGAGAATTCAAAAAAGTATTCCTCCAGAGGGATATCATGAGGGAGGCGAGAGCAATGGCGACAGAAACAAAGAAGAAGCATAGGTTGAGAGGAGAAAACCAAGAAATCTCAGCCCCAACACAACATCCCTAGAGGTGAGGGGTAAACCCACAACCAGCAACCCAGTAACACCAGAGGGGAGGGCAACTCCACCACCTCCTCTGCATAGAACCCCCCCCCCTTACCCCAAACCCTCTCTGCCCCCACTCAAATGCTCAGCCAACACTTCCTCCCCCCACCACCCAATACCCAACCTTGCTATTCCTCTGCCACTTCCACCATGTCCCCTCTTCCCACTTTCCCTGTCCTGTCTCCCCTTCCCCTTCAACCCATACCCTCCCTGTCCCCTCCCCCCTTCACTTGCCTCCCCCCCCCCCCACCTCAACCTGGTCTCCTCTGTGACCCTGTTATCCACCTCACAAATCCTCATGCCTATAAAATAGCTTCCTCCATCAGCAGAATGTTCACCAAGAAAGGGACCTGAGAAGGGACAGAAGAAAGTGAATCTTAAGGCAATGTACACTAACAGAGATGGGATTACAAATTGAACAAATGAACATGGAGAATGGGTACTAGAAGAAACCCCAGAAATAATAGCACTAATAGAAACAAAGCTAATGAAAACCATAACAAATGTAGTGTTTCTAAAGGACTACTATGTAGAGAGGAAAGAGAGAGTGAAGGAAGAAGAGGTGGCGGAGTAGCTGTGCTGGTTAGAAAAGGCTGGAATATGGCATAAACAACGTAGCCACCATTAATACAATAGAGAGAGCAGCTTCGGTCACTAGCAAGAATGGATCTGGACTACTAATCATGAGAGACTTCAACCACGGGAAGATAAATTGGGAGAATAGACACCCACATGGAGGACCAGACACATGGAGAGTTAAGCTGCTGAACGTGGCAACAAAAAACTTTCTAAACCAACGCATCAAGGGACCGACAAGAATGAGAGGGGAAGATGAACCAGCCATGCTTGATCTGATATTTACCCTAAATGAGTGGGATATAAGGGTAAGTTAAGTTGGAAGCACCCTTGGGAATGAGTAATCACAGTGTATTGATCTTTGAGTACCTGGTAGAGCTATGATCTATAATCCCCCAAAAAAGAACTAGGAAACAAAACGTTGGAGTACCGAAAGAGGAATTATGATGAGATGAGTAGTTTCCTAAGGGATATACCATGGGACACAGAACTCAGAGTTAAGTCTGTACAAGACATGATGGACTGTGTCACCCAAAAGTGTCAGGAGGCAGCAAACAGGTTTATCCCAGGAGCAGGAGCCGGTCGGCCGAGCGGACAGCACACTGGACTTGTGATCCTGTGGTCCCGGGTTCAATCCCGGGTGTCGGCGAGAAACAATGGGCAGAGTTTCTTTCACCTTTATGCCCCTGTTACCTAGCAGTAAAATAGGTACCTGAGTGTTAGTCAGCTGTCACGGACTGCTTCCTGGGGTTGGAGGCCAGGTCGAGGACCGGGCCGCGGGGACACTAAAGCCCCGAAATCATCTCAAGATAACCTCAAGAAGGATCGCGGCCCAAAAGGAAAGATCCTAGAAGCAAGAGAAGAATCCTTTGTTTAATAGGGCATATTTGGAAGCAAAAGAACTGAACAAAAGGTCGTGGAGGAACTTCTGAAATAAAAGAACACCAGAAAGCAGAGAGGGAGAGAACCAGGAATGAGTTTGTTAGTGTGAGAAAAGAAGCAGAGAAAAATTATGAAAATGATATAGCAAACAAAGTCATGACCAAACCAAAGCTTCTGCACAGTCACATCAAGAGGAAAACAACAGTGAAAGAACAGGTGATGAAACTAAGAACGGGTGAGGACAGGTATACAGAGAGTGACAAAGAGGTGTGTGAAGAACTCAGCAAGAGGTTCCATGAGGTCTTCATAACAGAACGAGGTGAGGTCACTGTGCTAGGAGAGGTGGCAGTAAAGCAGGCGGCCTTGGAAGGGTTCGAAATTACAAGAGATGAGGATTAGAGACACCTGTTGGATCTGGATGTGAGAAAGGCTGTTGGTCCAGACGGAAACTCACCATAGGTCTTGCAAGAGTGTTCAGAGGCACTTGAAGTCACCAGTGGAGTCCCACAGGGCTCTGTACTCGGACCTATCCTATTTCTGATATACGCAAATGATCTCCCAGAGGGTATAGACTCATTCCTCTCAATGTTTGCTGACGACGCCAAAATTATGAGAAGGATTAATACAGAGGAGGACTGCTTGAGGCTTCAAAAAGACGTGGACAAACTGAAGGAATGGTCGAACATATGGTTGATGGAGTTTAACCCAAGCAAATGTAACATAATGAAGATAGGTGTTGGGAGCAGGAGGCCAGATACACGTTTTCATTTCGGAGATGAAATTCTTCAAGAATCAGAGAGAGAGAAAAAAAAAGACTTGGGTGTTGATATCACGCCAGACCTGTCCCCTGAAGCCCATATCATGAGGATAACATCAGCGGCATATGCCAGGTTGGCCAACATATGAACGGCCTTAAGAGACTTGTGTAAGGAATCATTCAGAACTTTGTATATCAAATATGTCAGACCAATCCTGGAGTATGCGGCTCCAGCATGGAGTTTATATCATGTCAAACATATAACTAAACTGGAAAAAGTTGAAAGGTTTGCCACCAGACTAGTACCCGAACTGAGGGTTATGAGCTACGAGGAGAGACTACGGGAATTAAATCTCACGTCACTGGGAGACAGAAGAGTTAGGGGGGACATGATCACCACATTCAAGAATCTAAGAGGAATTGATAGGGTAGATTGAGACATACCATTTAACACAAGGGGTTCACGCACAAGGGGACACAGGTGGAAATTGAGTTCCCAAACGAGCCATAGAGACGTTAGAAAGATATTTTTCAGTGTCAGCATAGTTGACAAATGGAATGCATTAGGAAGTGATGTGGTTGAGGCTGACTCCATACACACCTTCAAGTGTAGATATGATAGACCCCAGTAGGCTCAGGAACCTGTAGACCTGTTGATTGACGGTTGAGAGGCGGGACCAAAGAGCTAGAGCTCAACCTCCGCAAGCACAAATAGGTGAGTATACACACACACACACACACTCACTCACGAGCCTCGCGGCTGAGTGGACAGCACTCGGGGGATGCAGTCCTAAGGTCCCGAGTTCGATTCCCGGCCGAGGCGGAAACAAATGGGCAGTTTCTTTTACCCTGATGCATCGGTTCAACTAACAGTAAATAGGTACCTGGGAGTTAGACAACTGCCACGGGCTACTTCCTGGCGATGTGTGTATGTGTGTTTGTGTGTGCATGTGTTATAGGGAAATATATGTAGTAGATATATTATATGAAAAATAGATTGGTTACAGAGGCAGGATCCAAGAGCTAATAGCTCAATTCTGCAGTCACAAATAGTAAAAATACACTGAAGGAAACTTTGGAACCATTACTCTTTACATTGGAATCTCCAGAGTTATTATAAATAATAATAATATTCTTAGTATGACTATTCTACCACACCTAACCTCATCAAGGGATTAAGAATATACATTGATTACTTTTATTAATATTATTAGTTTGCATCCTATTTGTTTAACAAAAATACAAAGGGGAGCACAATAATTATAAGGAAATCTCAGCAATTGCAAGGTGATTTATGTAGGAAGATTACACCTAGAGCAGTTCCTAATCCATTTTGAGTGTATTTAATTCCTAAAGAGCACCAGCAATTATGCATCACTGTAGCTAGATGGTGTACTATATTACATGGGTAGTTATAGTAAATATAACTCGGCTAAACTAAACTATAAACTCGGCCTTAACTGAAATAAAAAAAATATATAATTATTATAAATATAATTATGTAAACTCAGCAAAATTGGGGCCATGAATAGAGATACTCTCATTCCCAAACCTCGAAAATTAGCCACCTATAGCTGTAAATCATTAATTATGCAGTGATTAATTATGTAGGCCAACCAAAATAGCCACCCATATATTGTACTATAATTCCTGAATCTGGCAACTCAACTGAATCTGGCAACTCAACTGAATCTGGCAACTCAACTCTATCTGGCAACTCAACTGAATCTGGCAACTCAACTGTATCTGGCAACTCAACTGAATCTGGCAACTCAACTGAATCTGGCAACTCAACTCTATCTGGCAACTCAACTGAATCTGGCAACTCAACTGTATCTGGCAACTCAACTGAATCTGGCAACTCAACTGAATCTGGCAACTCAACTGTATCTGGCAACTCAACTGAATCTGGCAACTCAATATATATATATATATATATATATATATATATATATATATATATATATATATATATATATATATATATATATATATATATATATATATATATATATATATGTCGTACCTAGTAGCCAGAACTCACTTCTCAGCCTACTATGCAAGGCCCGATTTGCCTAATAAGCCTAGTTTTCTTGAAATAATGTTTTTTCGACTACCTAACCTACCTAACCTAACCTAACCTAACTTTTTTGGCAACCTAACCTAACCTAACCTATAAAGATAGGTTAGGTTAGGTTAGGTAGGGTTGGTTAGGTTCGGTCATATATCTACGTTAATTTTAACTCCAATAAAAAAAAATTGACCTCATACATAATGAAATGGGTAGCTTTATCATTTCATAAGAAAAAAATTAGAGAAAATGTATTAATTCAGGAAAACTTGGCTTATTAGGCAAATCGGGCCTTGCATAGTAGGCCGAGAAGTGCGTTCTGGCTACTAGGTACGACATATATATATATATATATATATATATATATATATATATATATATATATATATATATATATATATATATATATATATATTATTAAATATGACCGAAAAAGTAAGATTAATAATTCTAACACGAATTTTCTCAATCTTTCGTACATTTCTTTTCACTGTTGGAGGTAATTCAAAAATCAATTCTCCAAAATTCAGTTTTATTTCTAGTCTGACGCGACACTTGAGCGCGTTTCGTAAAACTTATTACATTTTCAAAGACTTTAGTTAACACATACACAACTAAATAGAACTTACACATCTCCGATTTTGTTTATATCTACATTTGAGTGAGGTGGATGGGGTGAGGTGGTATTTAATAAGGTATTAATTTCATCAACACAAGCCAGAACATGAAACAAGGGTATTGAATAGAAGTGATTGTAGAAAGCCTATTGGTCCATATTTCTTGATGCTTCTATATTGGAGCGGAGTCTTGAGGTGGGTAGAATATAGTTGTGCATTAATTGGCTGTTGATTGCTGGTGTTGACTTCTTGATGTGTAATGCCTCGCAAACGTCAAGCCGCCTGCTATCGCTGTATCTATCGATGATTTCTGTGTTGTTTACTAGGATTTCTCTGGCGATGGTTTGGTTGTGGGAAGAGAAATTAATACCTTATTAAATACCACCTCACCCCATCCACCTCACTCAAATGTAGATATAAACAAAATCGGAGATGTGTAAGTTCTATTCAGTTGTGTATGTGTTAACTAAAGTCTTTGAAAATGTAATAAGTTTTACGAAACGCGCTCAAGTGTCGCGTCAGACTAGAAATAAAAATGAATTTTGGAGAATTGATTTTTGAATTACCTCCAACAGTGAAAAGAAATGTACGAAAGATTGAGAAAATTCGTGTTAGAATTATTAATCTTACTTTTTCGGTCATATTTAATAATATATGTCTACAGGAAAGACTGCTACCAAAATATACTAATATATATATGTCGTACCTAGTAGCCAGAACGCACTTTTTGGCCTACTATGCAAGGCCTGATTTGCCTAATAAGCCAAGTTTTCCTGAATTAATATATTTTCTCTAATTTTTTTCTTATGAAATGATAAAGCTACCAATTTCATTATGTATGAGGTCAATTTTTTTTTATTGGAGTTAAAATTAACGTAGATATATGACCGAACCTAACCAACCCTACCTAACCTAACCTAACCTATCTTTATAGGTTAGGTTAGGTTAGGTAGCCGAAAAAGTTAGGTTAGGTTAGGTTAGGTAGGTTAGGTTGTCGAAAAACAATTAATTCCTGAAAACTTGGCTTATTAGGCAAATCGGGCCTTGCCTAGTAGGCTGAGAAGTGCGTTCTGGCTACTAGGTACGACATATATATATATATATATATATATATATATATATATATATATATATATATATATATATATATATATATATATATATATATATATGTCGTACCTAGTAGCCAGAACTCACTCTTCAGCCTACTATGCAAGGCCCGATTTGCCTAATAAGCCAAGTTTTCATGAATTAATGTTTTTTCGTCGACCTAACCTACCTAACCTAACCTAACCTAGCTTTTTTTGGCTACCTAACCTAACCTTACCTATATATATAGGTTAGGTTAGGTTAGGTAGGGTTGGTTAGGTTCGGTCATATATCTACGTTAATTTTAACTCCAATAAAAAAAATTGACCTCATACATAGTGAAAAGGGTAGCTTTATCATTTCATAAGAAAAAAATTATAGTAAATATATTAATTCAGGAAAACTTGGCTTATAAGGCAAATCGGGCCTTGAATAGTAGGCTGAGAAGTGAGTTCTGGCTACTAGGTACGACATATATAAATATATATATATATATATATATATATATATATATATATATATATATATATGCATATATATATATATATATGCATATATATATATATATATATATATATATATATATATATATATATATATATATATATATATATATATATATATATATATATATATATATATATGTGTGTGTGTGTGTGTGTGTTTGTTGTTCTTGCTTCTACTGTTTCTGTGTAGGTTCGGGGTCCTCAAGTGGGTAGAATGTAATTATGTCGAGTCTCCTGTTGTCGTTGTATCTGTCGATAATTTCTGTGCTGCTTGTTAAGATTTTCTCTGGTGATAGTCAGGTTGTGTGAGGAGATTATATTCTCCTTGATGAATCCTTGTTGTTTGTGCATTGTTAATCTCCTAGAGAGAGAGAGAGACCAACGTTGTAGTCTTACCTATATACTGAGATCTTTGGAGCTGAGAGTCCCCAAGCGGACATATGAAGGCATAAATGACGCTGTTTTTTTTCAAGGCATTCTGGTGTCTGGAGAGTTCTTCATAAGTAGGTTTGCCGTCTTCTTGTTTTTGAAGTAAATAGTTAATTGTATCTTCTGATTTGTGTCTGTGGGGATAACGTTTCTATCAATAATATCTTTCACGGCACTTTACTCCGTTTTATAAGCCGTCGAAAGGAAGTTCCTGTAGAACAGTCTAATAGGAGGTACAAGTGATATGTTAGTTGAGTCTTCAGAGGTTATGGAACTCCATGGAACGCCATGGAATGGAATTCCATGCAGTGTGGAAGCCACCATTCCTTTACACGACTGTTACATCTACAAAGAGTAGCTTCCCATCGCTCTCCATCTCGTAGGCGAAACTTAACACCGAATTTTGCTGGAATGCCTCCTTCAACTTCTGCAAACATCTGACATCAGGCACCTGCATAAATATGTCGTCTACATTCCTGCAGTATATAGCGGGTTTCAAGGCCATGTCAACTAAGACCCTCTGCTCTGGTACCCATGTAGACGTTTGCAAACAGAACACCTAGGGGAGAAACCATGGCGACCTTATCTACTTGTTTATACATGTGCCCATCAGAACTCAAGAAGGTGTGCCTCTTTTAGTGCAATTCGAGTAACTTCCTCACTAACTTACTGAGGAATTAGACAACCTCTCCCCACCCTTTCCCCAGCTTCACCCATGTACAACGTCCACCACTCACCTTCCCTAGCCTTCACCACCCCTCCCTCAGCTTCACCATCAACCACCCATTTTTCCATGCTTCGCCCACTCCTCTCTCAGTTCCACCTACACAATTCTTCCCTCACCCAGCCCACTCCTCCCCCAGCTCCATCTATGTACCGCCTCTGCCACCCACCTTCCCTCGCTTCGTCTGGCCTTACCCAGGTTCACCCATGTACCAACTCCGCAACCCACCTTCCCTTGCCTCGCCCATCCCTCCCCCAGCTCCACCCATGTACCATCACCCATAACTGTGAGGGAGGAGACATCAGAGTGGCGAGATGTCATCAGCATGGTCCCACAGGGGCTTTGTACTTGGACCCATCCTGTTTATGATATATGTAAACGATATTTCAGAGGGCACAGGTGTCAGGCTTCAAATTGTTGATGGTTAGAATGTTAACCAATCACAAAGCAGCTAGTCTTCTGAAGTTAAACTCCATAGAGCGTGGGTGCTGCTGAGAGTAGTCTGAGTTAGTGTATAGTGAACCACTAGATCACGTCGACATCTGGTGAGTTGGATATTGTTACGCCCTCGATAGCAAAGCATAGAAGGAACCTGAGTGAATTCTCAACATTCCCAAGTAAGAGTTTTCACTATATCTTCAACCAACAAGAAAAGCCGAAACACTTATAGCAGCGTGGGATAAACAACAATTTTCCCAGCTGGAAACTCAAGTGCCCGCCACTGCCATCACTCAACCATACACTCAGGCATCGTCAATGTTCATCATACCAGCCCGAGGTCCTACCCTGGAAACACGTTGTTACATCTTGGCTTAACGTGTTTATGACGTATTAGAACGTTGTTACAACTAGCTATTTTATTTGTTATAACTGGTTAGGAGGTGTTAAAACTGTTCGAACGTTGTATCAACGTCATAGTTTCGGTGTGTGTTTAGCGGGTTATACCATTCACCCGAGCTCTAGGTCACCCTTCACATAAAGTGAGGCACGATATTTAGCAGCAAGAAACATTGTTCATCAGTGAGGGGGCACAGAAAATGTTTCCCACGTCATTTTGAATTTCTGGTGCCCGAGCCAACCGTCACCAGCCTTGTGTGTTCGGCTGTGCTGTTCAGGTTAATTGCTACACCAGTTAATGCCATCGTCGCAGTAGTCGCTTCTAGTTTCATTGCTTGTACTGCTCACCGGCTGTGTTGTGCAATTTTTAAAGAAAAACTTGTTGTTTAACCTGCGATTTGACTGTAGTGACGTCAGCAGCTCCGCCACCGCCAACCGTAGTGACGTCCCACCCCACGAAGCCCCACTGCTTCAACTGCACAAGTGAGAGAGTCTAGCCCTAGCTTCGGTAGGGGAAGGACGTGGTGAATCGGCGCTCCGGCTGTTGGTGGTGTTTACCAATTTGGCCGGTTGAGGGCGGGTGTGTCTCTGCCTGCCTGTGCTGACGTGGAGTTAACGATGGGGGTCCCCCTCCCCCCTGTACTGCGGGCTCAGTCTGTGGGCCTCGAATTTTCCGGCCGGGCTGGGTACCCAGAGATAGCGCTGGTGTGTGAGGTGCTTCATGTCCCTGTGATAAACATTTATGGGGACGAGCTGGTGACAGCCGTCGAGCGATATTAAAGTTTACCGAGGAATTGGCATATTGCGACTTTCTCCGTCGTTACGAGGGGCGACAATGCCCCTACCGGATGGTGCGGGCACTGTGTCACTATCTGATCGGAGTGGTGCCCTCACGTACGTCAGTGTGCATGGGGCTCCGTTGGAGTTTCCAGAGAGTCTGCTACGGCGGTACTTCGGCCGGTATGGCGCAGTGGTTAGTGTGCGGGTGAACGTGGTGTCTTCCAGTCCACTTAAGGGTGTGAGGACCAACATTCGCACCCTGGGCATGAGGCTCCGGGAAGATATTCCGTCCTCTATGCGGCTTATGGGCTACAACGTTCGGGTATTTTACGCCCGCCAGCCTCGGACGTGTTATCGTTGTGGCCTCTTGGGCCATCTGGCTGCTGACTGTTCTGCGCCTGCCGTTGCACCCGTGAACCTCTTCAGTGAGGAGGATTTTCCACCGCTTCCTGTGGAGGAGGATTCAGTGGATGTGGACGTCTCTTCAGCCGCGGAAGTGCCCTGTGTATCGCCTGTTGCGCCGCCTTGTGCGCCCCCTGTTGTTGTCGCCTCTCCTCAAGAGGTTGTGGCGTCGCAGGGTGATCGTCCTGCTCCGACTAGTGTCCCTGGGGTTCTTCAGACTGCCTGCTGCTCGATTCCCCCGTCTTCCAGTTCGTCCTTTGCTGCGTCTGACCCTGTCCCTGCACCCTTGCCAGCTGTTCCGGCTTTGCTGGGTGATGGGCTGGATCCGGCGCTTCCTCCTGTGCCTGGCCTGGTGCCCCATGTGGTTGAGGATGCTGCCGTTCTGCGACGTGCGTCGGTTCGCCCAGCTTGTGTTGCGCGTGTCTCTGAGTCGGCCTCCGGGTCTGATGATATGCGGCCAGAGCCTAAGCGTTCCCGGCTTTCGTCTTCAGCTTGGGCTGACGTTGGCGATTTCGACGCTTGTGGATCTGCCGGCGACGGAGGGGTGGCTCCGGTTGCGTTGCAGACTATGGTGGTGGCGGAGGTGCATTTGCCTGAGGGTGCCAGTGACTGTGTTTCGGCCTCCACTTCAGATTTGGTGTCTGCGGTTCCTGCTTCGGGTGCGTCGCCTGCCTCGGATGGCTTCGGTTCTTCGTGGGGGGTGGTTCCCCCTGCTGAGGTTCGCGGTGAGCGGGGTGGCCTGGTGATGGTGTTGAAAAAGACTGCTCGCTCTGGGGGTTCTGTAACCCCTTCCTCGGTCCCCGTTTCATCGACTGCGGTCTCGACGCCTCTTCTGTCTCCGGCCATCTCTTCAGTGTCTCCTGCAGTCTCGGTTGGGACGTTACCATCTCGTTGCTTGTCCCCTGCTCCTGTGCGTACCGCGACGCGGCCGTCCCGACAGCCCTCGTACACTTCATGTGGTTTGCGCTCCCCAGCCTCGTTATGCGACTTGCGTCGGTGACCTTCAGGAGTGGCCGTTTCCACCTGATCTGGAGGTTCCCGAGTTTATGCTGGGCCCACGGCGGCAGGGAGATCGCCCCCCCACCGACTTGGAGTATTTGATTTGGGAGGCCTATAAGCGACGGTATCCTTGGGATTCGTTCCCTGATAAATATCTTCCTGTCTCTGAGATCTGTATTCCTCGCTCATGATTCCTTTGTGTATTGTGGTGCAGGTCGGGTGTGTGTGTGTGTGGGGTGGGGCAGGTTTGTTTCCCGGTTCCTGCGTGCTCCGGTTTGTGGTTATGGGTTTGTGTGGCTTGTGTGTGTGTGACCGGTTCCTGTGTGGTCCGGGATTTGATTGGTGTGTGTCTGGTTGTGGATGTCGTGTGCTTATGTTGTGCTTTGTGGTTCTATGTTTTTTTATGTTGCTGCTTGTGCGCTTGTTTGTGTGGTGTTGAGTGCCCTTCAGGCTGTTGGCATGACCCGGTCTGGGTTTATGCTTTTTGTCGAGTTTTGCCATTGTGCTTTTCTTTGTTTGTTGTATATTTGTTCCTTTCTAGTTGTTATTTTTATTATTATTATTACTATTGTTATTATTATTATTATTATTATTGTTATTGTTATTATAATTATTTTCGTTTTGTGTTGGTGCCTCTCCGTGTGGGTTTGAGGTGCTGGTAGCCTTGTTCTGAATATTTCATATTTTGGTGTGTTATTTCTGCATTGTATTCCACTGTGTTTTAACTTGCTTGTTGTGATTTGTTTGTAATTATTATTGTTTTGTGGTCGGCCCTTCCGGTCGGCGTTTTTGTGTTTTGTACATTTGTTCCTTTATGTTTTTGCACGTTTGTGCTTTGTTATTTTGGTCTGTTCTATGTTATTGTTTACGTTTATTGTACTTATAAGCATGCTTGCATGTAAAAAAAAAAAAAAAAAAAAAAAAATGCACAAGTGCATTATTGTCTACGGCATTGAGTGTTACCTCTGCTTCCCTGGACGTCATCGCCGTAACGTCGTCGTCACTGCACTATCGTATATCTCCGACAATGTCATCGCCACTCCTGTGACGTCCCTGTTACCCATGACGTGAGCTCAAGTTTTGTGGCGCTCCTGCTACGTGTGCTGCTGTCGTTCAGAGAAGTAAACAAAACACCACACGCTGCCTTCACTCAACCTTGACATGCCCAACCACCTGGGCTGGACGTTAGAGCGACGGTCTCACTTCATGCAGGTCGGCGTTCAATCCCCAAATCCTAATCCTGACCCCTTCCCAGTGCTATATAGTCGTAATGGCTTGGCGCTGTCTCCTGATAATTCCCTCCCTCCCTCAACCTTGACGGCGAGCGGACGTTTCTCCGCCTTCTCCGCCTGGGTGCCTCCGGATCACGTTCTGTTTTGTGATTTTGATTTGATAATGCCGTTTGGCATTCCTCTTTAACTATCTAGTTTGTACCACGCCTGGTGCTGGGAGTTGGCGGGCCTTGGTGGGTTCCTGGTGTGCCCTCACTCGTGGTGGGCGGCCGGCTTCTGCTCTGCCGGAGAGCACTGGATGACTTTTATGTTTTAGTTGGGGCCGAGTTTTTGGTTTTGCTACCCAGTTTTCTCTGTGTGGGGCGGGCCCGGTGCGTCACCATGAGGGACTCCTGGGGCTCCCCAATCATCTGCCTCTCTGTGCGTTTATTTGCCGCGAGACATATTAGTTTCTGGTGTTACAGGTCACTCGTTTCGCCATTAGAATATGCGATTAACTCTTTACGGGTACGCCGGGGCGCATCCGATCCAACGATCGTCGTCGTTCCTTAATTCACAACAACAACAACCTGGTCGTTACCATGATATATAATAGTAGTGTTTTACTGAGATATAACTACGTATCTTGCACATTAACCCTCCAGTGACTTGCTAAATATCGGATTTGGCTGCTCTCTCCACACACAGCTTCTGTGTGGTTTCAACATTTTCTCTTTTTCACAGCGATTTCATTGTGCATTAATAGTGCTCCAAGAGTGTTACAAGTACATTCTGAGTTCAGTGAAGTGAGGACTAGTTGTTTCCCAGCACTTAGGGAATTGTGCTATAGAGCATTTTGATACCGTCTCACACCTTAATTTGAAGTTTCTTCTTTCAGTATTATAATTCAGATGTTACCTGAGCATGTTAACATTTTAAGTTTTTACTTAGATTACTAGTGTTTTAGTATTTTTAACCTGTTATTTCTAGCAGTTGTTCTACCACATGCAAAATAACTTGCATTCTTTTCAACAGTTTATTTGATTTAAAATTTAAAGAAATTATATTTTGCTTTAAATTCTTGATAAAATATTGAAAGTTTGTTAAATTAATTTGATTGAACAATTTACCTTGAGTGATTTTCTACTAAGTTAAGTAAGTGTTTCTGATTATTACCATTTAGTGTGTTAGTGCGTAGTCTATATATCCTGCATTAAATGTGGATTTCCTCGTGTGCATATCATAGTTTTATGGATTGTTTAATTGCTAAACATATTCTTTTATTCTTGTCGCATGTTGAGTGTTAAACGACTTCTTGAGAACTTGCATTTATATCTTCAGTTACATAATACAATTTGTTGTTCTTAGTCTGGCCCAAATAATTCCATACTTTCAATTTTAAGTTATTCTGATCAGATTGTTTTTTTTCATTTGTTTGCTTTCCATTCATTGAGTTTTACTTAAAAGCGCTTTAAATTTTTATTTGCTATTAACTTAGTTAAGCTAAGTTTGACATTTTGAGTGTTGTGTTGTATTTTGTAATTTGTGCTTTATGCAAATTTTGTGTCATTATGGCCTACATGCCCACATAAGTGTCTCATTATGGCCTACATGCCCACATAAGTGTCTCATTATGGCCTACATGCCCACATAAGTGTCTCATTATGGCCTACATGCCCACATAAGTGCCACTGTAGTAAAAATGACCACCAATGTCGTACCCCCCCACCCCTCCCCCCGGGTCAAATTGTGAGTCAACTCTTAAAAATATTCAGCATTCATCGCAGGAGATTACTATACCTCTTTGGTGGAGAGTCTCGTTTACTCTAATCTTTGTTTAGTATGGTAGAGGCTAAGGCCAAAATGCTCATTTTGCAATCCATCTGATGCTGACTATTTAGCACTCGGTAGGTCATCTATTGACACCACTAGAGGTGATGCACGATTGGTAGTGAACGAGAAAGCAATCATTCGTCTCCAGTCATGGGATACCTTCAAAGACTTTTTCCACCAGCGATTCGTCGATAATGGAGATCTAGACCCATATGCTATAAATGCTATCATGCAACCTAGTCAATCCAAATTTTGTTTTATAATGAAACAATTAAATTAATACAATGAAAACACCTGATTCTTCTCAGTGCACGCTGTCCAATCCTCAAACAGTAGTGCATATAGTGCTAACAGCTGGGTGGACAGCGCTTCGGATTCGTAGTCTTTGGGTTCCGGGTTCGATCTCCGGTGAAGGCGGAATTATATGGGCAAAATGTTTCTTTCACCCTGATGCCCCCTATTCACCTAGCAGTAAATAGGTACCTGGAAGTTGGTCAGCTGCTACGGGCTGCTTCCTGGGGATGTGTAACAAAAAGGAGGCCTGGTCGAGGACCGGGCCGCAGAGACGCTAAGTCCCGAAATCATCTCAAGATAGCCTATTGATCAGAAATCTCAATATTAATTAATATTTTTATTGTAAACATTTCTAAATAGTTTCAATCCAATTAAATATCACAACAATAAGTTAATGTACAGGATCCATCTACCACTTACTTGTTTGGGGTAAAGACCCCACTTCTTAACCGAGACCTAAGGGGACAACAGTTAAATGACATAGGTAGATAAATTGACGTCAATTTTAACAATACCCAACTGTCACAACTCTACTAGGTAAGAGGTTCCCAGGTGTTCAGGTCGATGTCTTTAGCCGAGCCTATGTTCGTTATGGAGAAGTAAACAGGAGTATTTTGTGGTTGCTGGGCTGGTGCATGTGGCATCCGGCTCGGCTGGTGCAGTTTATAGCACGTTGTGGCGCTTATTAATGAGTTTGCTTAGTCTCTGGAACTTCATTGGTTAATTCTGAAAGAAATAAAGCTAACAGTTCCCAATTTTTTTTAAAACTTGTTGACCGGAGAGGGGCAGAGCCAGGGTGCCGTGGTGTCGTGTTGATTCATCGCTCGATTACGGCGTCTCCCTCCCTTCAACCCTCGCGAACGTTAGGCGGGAAATGTTATTAATTTTATTTAATCATTGATTATATTCACCAATATGTTTGTTGATTTTAATAAATGCCATAGCAATAACTAAGGTAACTTTAGTAAATTACAGGTAATACTATGAGATTTGAGTCAGTGTTAATATATCGTAGGCTGTGACTCGTTAGGGAGAGGCCTTTGAAGTGAAGTCTACTCTGGAAAGCTCCATAAAATTATTTATTTAGATAAGGCTGTGGATTATTTTCCACACCGCCAGTACTAGTGGTACTGCTACTATTGTGGATGAATAAGAAACAGTTTATGTTGTTGGTCTGATATTGGAACCAACATTTTCCGGGAGAGAAGAATTAATTTGGAAAATGTGAAAACTATATTAAATGTGGAATTATTAGCTAATAAACTTTTGGACTTTGTGAGTTTCAGTTGCAAGTATGAATATCTCTATTTGTATTTGTAAAGTGATAATTTGTTGATTGTGAGAGAAAACTTTAAGAACTTAAAGTTGACAAGGATACTAGGCATAAGAAACTCATGTTTTAGGATTGGGGTAGCCTTAAGGTGATTAGCTAAGATGCTCTTGTTTAAACTACTGTCGAGAAGTAAGATAGCAATACCTATCGTGGGAGCGTGGTAACACTGTCATAGAACTGAGCACATCGTAAGATTTAATGAGCTTCTAAACATTTTTCTGACAATTTATTACCATAATGATGGGAATGGATATGATGTATAAAGTTGGGAAGTTAACACAGAAAATAGATAGAAGTAAACTTTGTTTTACTCTCATGACAACTTTTACTTCTGACTTTTGTTAATATAAACATATATGAAGAATGCTAGTAGGTGTAGCTAAAATTAAAACACTGACAAGGTCTGATGTATAATGAAAAGTCTAAATACTTGGGTCAACTGTACAATATTTATCAAGAAGGTCTATTTGGTTTGGGCAGAGATAATGCTCCCAGTAACACCTACCACGCTATCAACACCTACCACGCTCCCAACACCTACCACGCTCCCAACACCTACCACGCTCCCAACACCTACCACGCTCCCAACACCTACCACGCTCCCAACACCTACCACGCACCCAACACCTACCACGCTCCCAACACCTACCACGCTCCCAACACCTACCACGCTCCCAACACCTAACACGCACCCAACACCTACCACGCTCCCAACACCTACCACGCTCCCAACACCTACCACGCTCCCAACACCTACCACGCTCCCAACACCTACCACGCTCCCAACACCTACCACGCTCCCAACACCTACCACGCTCCCAACACCTACCACGCTCCCAACACCTACCACGCTCCCAACACCTACCACGCACCCAACACCTACCACGCTCCCAACACCTACCACACACCAAACACCTACCACACACCAAACACCTACCACGCACCCAACACCTACCACACACCAAACACCTACCACGCACCCAACACCTACCACACACCCAACACCTACCACGCACCCAACACCTACCACACACCAAACACCTACCACGCACCCAACACCTACCACGCTCCCAACACCTACCACGCACCAAACACCTACCACGCACCCAACACTTACCACTCACCCAACACCTACCACGCTCCCAACACCTACCACACACCAAACACCTACCACGCACCCAACACCTACCACACACCAAACACCTACCACACACCAAACACCTACAACACACCCAACACCTACCACACACCAAACACCTACCACGCACCCAACACCTACCACACACCAAACACCTACCACACACCAAACACCTACCACACACCAAACACCTACCACGCACCCAACACCTACCACACACCAAACACCTACCACGCACCCAACACCTACCACACACCAAACACCTACCACGCACCCAACACCTACCACACACCCAACACCTACCACGCCCCCAACACCTACCACACACCAAACACCTACCACGCACCCAACACCTACCACGCACCCAACACCTACCACACACCCAACACCTACCACGCTCCCAACACCTACCACACACCAAACACCTACCACGCACCCAACACCTACCACACACCAAACACCTACCACACACCAAACACCTACCACACACCAAACACCTACCACGCACCCAACACCTACCACACACCAAACACCTACCACGCACCCAACACCTACCACACACCAAACACCTACCACGCACCCAACACCTACCACACACCCAACACCTACCATGCACCCAACACCTACCACACACCCAACACCTACCACGCACCCAACACCTACCACACACCCAACACCTAGCACGCTCCCAACACCTACCACACACCAAACACCTACCACGCACCCAACACCTACCACGCACCCAACACCTACCACACACCCAACACCTACCACGCTCCCAACACCTACCACACACCAAACACCTACCACGCACCCAACACCTACCACACACCAAACACCTACCACGCACCCAACACCTACCACGCACCCAACACCTACCACGCTCCCAACACCTACCACGCACCCAACACCTACCACGCACCAAACACCTACCACGCACCCAACACCTACCACACACCCAACACCTAGCACGCTCCCAACACCTACCACACACCAAACACCTACCACGCACCCAACACCTACCACGCACCCAACACCTACCACACACCCAACACCTACCACGCTCCCAACACCTACCACGCACCAAACACCTACCACGCACCCAACACCTACCACACACCAAACACCTACCACGCACCCATCACCTACCACGCTCCCAACACCTACCACACACCAAACACCTACCACGCACCCAACACCTACCACACACCAAACACCTACCACGCACCCAACACCTACCACGCACCCAACACCTACCACGCTCCCAACACCTACCACGCACCCAACACCTACCACGCACCCAACACCTACCACGCACCCAACACCTACCACGCTCCCAACACCTACCACACACCAAACACCTACCACGCACCCAACACCTACCACGCACCCAACACCTACCACGCACCCAACACCTACCACACACCCAACACCTACCACGCTCCCAACACCTACCACGCACCAAACACCTACCACGCACCCAACACCTACCACACACCAAACACCTACCACGCACCCAACACCTACCACGCACCAAACACCTACCACGCACCCAACACCTACCACGCACCCAACACCTACCACACACCCAACACCTACCACGCTCCCAACACCTACCACACACCAAACACCTACCACGCACCCAACACCTACCACACACCAAACACCTACCACACTCCCAACACCTACCACACACCAAACACCTACCACACACCCAACACCTACCACGCTCCCAACACCTACCACACACCAAACACCTACCACACACCCAACACCTACCACGCTCCCAACACCTACCACACACCAAACACCTACCACACACCCAACACCTACCACACACCAAACACCTACCACGCTCCCAACACCTACCACGCTCCCAACACCTACCACACACCAAACACCTACCACACACCCAACACCTGCCACACACCAAACACCTACCACACACCAAACACCTACCACACTCCCAACACCTACCACACACCAGACACCTACCACACACCCAACACCTACCACGCTCCCAACACCTACCACGCACCCAACACCTACCACGCACCAAACACCTACCACGCACCCAACACCTACCACACACCCAACACCTACCACGCACCAAACACCTACCACGCACCCAACACCTACCACACACCCAACACCTAGCACGCTCCCAACACCTACCACACACCAAACACCTACCACGCACCCAACACCTACCACGCACCCAACACCTACCACACACCCAACACCTACCACGCTCCCAACACCTACCACACACCAAACACCTACCACGCACCCAACACCTACCACACACCAAACACCTACCACGCACCCAACACCTACCACGCACCCAACACCTACCACGCTCCCAACACCTACCACGCACCCAACACCTACCACGCACCAAACACCTACCACGCACCCAACACCTACCACACACCCAACACCTAGCACGCTCCCAACACCTACCACACACCAAACACCTACCACGCACCCAACACCTACCACGCACCCAACACCTACCACGCACCCAACACCTACCACGCTCCCAACACCTACCACACACCAAACACCTACCACGCACCCAACACCTACCACACACCAAACACCTACCACGCACCCAACACCTACCACGCACCCAACACCTACCACGCTCCCAACACCTACCACGCACCCAACACCTACCACGCACCCAACACCTACCACACACCAAACACCTACCACGCACCCAACACCTACCACACACCCAACACCTACCACGCACCCAACACCTACCACACACCAAACACCTACCACGCACCCAACACCTACCACACACCAAACACCTACCACGCACCCAACACCTACCACACACCAAACACCTACCACGCACCCAACACCTACCACGCACCCAACACCTACCACACACCCAACACCTACCACGCTCCCAACACCTACCACACACCAAACACCTACCACGCACCCAACACCTACCACACACCAAACACCTACCACACTCCCAACACCTACCACACACCAAACACCTACCACACACCCAACACCTACCACGCTCCCAACACCTACCACACACCAAACACCTACCACACACCCAACACCTACCACGCTCCCAACACCTACCACACACCAAACACCTACCACACACCCAACACCTACCACACACCAAACACCTACCACGCACCCAACACCTACCACACACCAAACACCTACCACACACCAAACACCTACCACACACCAAACACCTACCACGCACCCAACACCTACCACACACCAAACACCTACCACGCACCCAACACCTACCACACACCAAACACCTACCACGCACCCAACACCTACCACACACCCAACACCTACCACGCCCCCAACACCTACCACACACCAAACACCTACCACGCACCCAACACCTACCATGCACCCAACACCTACCACACACCCAACACCTACCACGCACCCAACACCTACCACACACCCAACACCTAGCACGCTCCCAACACCTACCACACACCAAACACCTACCACGCACCCAACACCTACCACGCACCCAACACCTACCACACACCCAACACCTACCACGCTCCCAACACCTACCACACACCAAACACCTACCACGCACCCAACACCTACCACACACCAAACACCTACCACGCACCCAACACCTACCACGCACCCAACACCTACCACGCTCCCAACACCTACCACGCACCCAACACCTACCACGCACCAAACACCTACCACGCACCCAACACCTACCACACACCCAACACCTAGCACGCTCCCAACACCTACCACACACCAAACACCTACCACGCACCCAACACCTACCACGCACCCAACACCTACCACACACCCAACACCTACCACGCTCCCAACACCTACCACGCACCAAACACCTACCACGCACCCAACACCTACCACACACCAAACACCTACCACGCACCCATCACCTACCACGCTCCCAACACCTACCACACACCAAACACCTACCACGCACCCAACACCTACCACACACCAAACACCTACCACGCACCCAACACCTACCACGCACCCAACACCTACCACGCTCCCAACACCTACCACGCACCCAACACCTACCACGCACCCAACACCTACCACGCACCAAACACCTACCACGCTCCCAACACCTACCACACACCAAAACACCTACCACGCACCCAACACCTACCACGCACCCAACACCTACCACGCACCCAACACCTACCACACACCCAACACCTACCACGCTCCCAACACCTACCACGCACCAAACACCTACCACGCACCCAACACCTACCACACACCAAACACCTACCACGCACCCAACACCTACCACGCACCAAACACCTACCACGCACCCAACACCTACCACGCACCCAACACCTACCACACACCCAACACCTACCACGCTCCCAACACCTACCACACACCAAACACCTACCACGCACCCAACACCTACCACACACCAAACACCTACCACACTCCCAACACCTACCACACACCAAACACCTACCACACACCCAACACCTACCACGCTCCCAACACCTACCACACACCAAACACCTACCACACACCCAACACCTACCACGCTCCCAACACCTACCACACACCAAACACCTACCACACACCCAACACCTACCACACACCAAACACCTACCACGCTCCCAACACCTACCACGCTCCCAACACCTACCACACACCAAACACCTACCACACACCCAACACCTGCCACACACCAAACACCTACCACACACCAAACACCTACCACACTCCCAACACCTACCACACACCAGACACCTACCACACACCCAACACCTACCACGCTCCCAACACCTACCACGCACCCAACACCTACCACGCACCAAACACCTACCACGCACCCAACACCTACCACACACCCAACACCTACCACGCACCAAACACCTACCACGCACCCAACACCTACCACACACCCAACACCTAGCACGCTCCCAACACCTACCACACACCAAACACCTACCACGCACCCAACACCTACCACGCACCCAACACCTACCACACACCCAACACCTACCACGCTCCCAACACCTACCACACACCAAACACCTACCACGCACCCAACACCTACCACACACCAAACACCTACCACGCACCCAACACCTACCACGCACCCAACACCTACCACGCTCCCAACACCTACCACGCACCCAACACCTACCACGCACCAAACACCTACCACGCACCCAACACCTACCACACACCCAACACCTAGCACGCTCCCAACACCTACCACACACCAAACACCTACCACGCACCCAACACCTACCACGCACCCAACACCTACCACGCACCCAACACCTACCACGCTCCCAACACCTACCACACACCAAACACCTACCACGCACCCAACACCTACCACACACCAAACACCTACCACGCACCCAACACCTACCACGCACCCAACACCTACCACGCTCCCAACACCTACCACGCACCCAACACCTACCACGCACCCAACACCTACCACACACCAAACACCTACCACGCACCCAACACCTACCACACACCCAACACCTACCACGCTCCCAACACCTACCACACACCAAACACCTACCACGCACCCAACACCTACCACACACCAAACACCTACCACGCACCCAACACCTACCACACACCAAACACCTACCACGCACCCAACACCTACCACGCACCCAACACCTACCACACACCCAACACCTACCACGCTCCCAACACCTACCACACACCAAACACCTACCACGCACCCAACACCTACCACACACCAAACACCTACCACACTCCCAACACCTACCACACACCAAACACCTACCACACACCCAACACCTACCACGCTCCCAACACCTACCACACACCAAACACCTACCACACACCCAACACCTACCACGCTCCCAACACCTACCACACACCAAACACCTACCACACACCCAACACCTACCACACACCAAACACCTACCACGCTCCCAACACCTACCACGCTCCCAACACCTACCACACACCAAACACCTACCACACACCCAACACCTGCCACACACCAAACACCTACCACACACCAAACACCTACCACACTCCCAACATCTACCACACACCAGACACCTACCACACACCCAACACCTACCACGCTCCCAACACCTACCACGCACCCAACACCTACCACGCACCAAACACCTACCACGCACCCAACACCTACCACACACCCAACACCTACCACGCCCCCAACACCTACCACACACCAAACACCTACCACGCACCCAACACCTACCACGCACCCAACACCTACCACACACCCAACACCTACCACGCTCCCAACACCTACCACACACCAAACACCTACCACGCACCCAACACCTACCACACACCAAACACCTACCACGCACCCAACACCTACCACGCACCCAACACCTACCACGCTCCCAACACCTACCACGCACCCAACACCTACCACGCACCAAACACCTACCACGCACCCAACACCTACCACACACCCAACACCTAGCACGCTCCCAACACCTACCACACACCAAACACCTACCACGCACCCAACACCTACCACGCACCCAACACCTACCACACACCCAACACCTACCACGCTCCCAACACCTACCACACACCAAACACCTACCACGCACCCAACACCTACCACGCACCCAACACCTACCACACACCCAACACCTACCACGCTCCCAACACCTACCACACACCAAACACCTACCACGCACCCAACACCTACCACACACCAAACACCTACCACGCACCCATCACCTACCACGCTCCCAACACCTACCACACACCAAACACCTACCACGCACCCAACACCTACCACACACCAAACACCTACCACGCACCCAACACCTACCACGCACCCAACACCTACCACGCTCCCAACACCTACCACGCACCCAACACCTACCACGCACCCAACACCTACCACACACCAAACACCTACCACGCACCCAACACCTACCACACACCCAACACCTACCACGCTCCCAACACCTACCACACACCAAACACCTACCACGCACCCAACACCTACCACACACCAAACACCTACCACGCACCCAACACCTACCACGCACCCAACACCTACCACACACCCAACACCTACCACGCTCCCAACACCTACCACACACCAAACACCTACCACGCACCCAACACCTACCACACACCAAACACCTACCACACTCCCAACACCTACCACACACCAAACACCTGCCACACACCCAACACCTACCACGCTCCCAACACCTACCACACACCAAACACCTACCACACACCCAACACCTACCACGCTCCCAACACCTACCACACACCAAACACCTACCACACACCCAACACCTTCCACACACCAAACACCTACCACGCTCCCAACACCTACCACGCTCCCAACACCTACCACACACCAAACACCTACCACACACCCAACACCTACCACACACCAAACACCTACCACACACCAAACACCTACCACACTCCCAACATCTACCACACACCAGACACCTACCACACACCCAACACCTACCACGCTCCCAACACCTACCAAGCACCCAACACCTACCACACACCAAACACCTACCACGCACCCAACACCTACCACACACCCAACACCTACCACACACCAGACACCTACCACACACCCAACACCTACCACGCTCCCAACACCTACCACACACCAAACACCTACCACGCACCCAGCACCTACCACGCACCCAACACCTACCACGCTCCCAACACCTACCACATACCCAACACCTACCAGCTCCCCCTCCCCCCTAAAGTATCCATATTGAGCTGAAGGTAGCATGGTAGCCTAATTAATTCTAGAGAGACTAATAGGCCTATACCCCAACACCAAAGACAAGTGTTAGTGTTGACTGCCCCACAGGTGGACCAGTACGGCACGGTGCAGCCCCACACACTCCTCAGACAACACCTCGACTACGGCCACTGGTATGACCGAGCCAAGCACAGCCTCAAGGACGTGCACAACGTCCAGTACGTCGGGGCCATGAACCCCACCGCCGGCTCCTTCACCATCAACCCGCGTCTGCAGCGACACTTTAGCGTGTTCGCCGTCAGGTAACACCCTTCCACATCCCACCAGGCGGCACCTTCTCACTCTTCTGCCCAGGAATAATAATAATAATAATAATAATAATGATAATAATAATAATAATAATAATGTTAAATGCAGTAGGAGCCGTGAGGAGGATTCGAACCTGCTCACTTCGTACTGCAAGCTAGTGTCGTAGACCACTACACCAAGATACGGTCAAAAAGCACCTCGTTGTGCTGCTTTTGGACCGCGACATGTAACTGGAACTTCTGGTTCTTGGAACTAGAGCACATGCCAGAGTGCATGAGGGGCAACTGGAGCACAAGGCAGAGTGCATGGTGGACAACTGGAGCACAAACCAGAATGCATGTGGGGGGCAACTGCAGCACAAGCCAGAGTGCATGGTGGAGCACAAGCCAGAGTGCATGGTGGAGCACAAGCCAGAGTGCATGGTGGAGCACAAGCCAGAGTGCATGGTGGACAACTGGAGCACAAGCCAGAGTGCATGGTGGAGCACAAGCCAGAGTGCATGGTGGACAACTGGAGCACAAGCCAGAGTGCATGGTGGAGCACAAGCCAGAGTGCATGGTGGAGCACAAGCCAGAGTGCATGGTGGACAACTGGAGCACAAGCCATGGTGCATGGGGGGCAACTGGAGCACAAGCCAGAGTGCATCGGGGGGCAACTGGAGCACAAGCCAGAGTGTATGGTGGAGCACAAGTCAGAGTGTATGGGGGACAACTGGAGCACAAGCCAGAGTGCATGGGGGACAACTGGAGCACAAGCCAGAGTGTATGGTGGAGCACAAGTCAGAGTGTATGGGGGCAACTGGAGCACAAGCCAGAGTGCATGGGGGACAACTGGAGCACAAGCCAGAGTGCATGGTGGACAACTGGAGCACAAGCCAGAGTGCATGGTGGACAACTGGAGCACAAGCCAGAGTGCATGGTGGACAACTAGAGCACAAGCCAGAGTGCATGGTGGACAACTGGAGCACAAGCCAGAGTGCATGGGGGACAACTGGAGCACAAGCCAGAGTGCATGGTGGACAACTGGAGCACAAGCCAGAGTGCATGGGAGACAACTGGAGCACAAGCCAGAGTGCATGGTGGACAACTGGAGCACAAGCCAGAGTGCATGGGGGACAACTGGAGCACAAGCCAGAGTGCATGGTGGACAACTGGAGCACAAGCCAGAGTGCATTGGGGACAACTGGAGCATAAGCCAGAGTGCATGGTGGACAACTGGAGCACAAGCCAGAGTGCATGGTGGACAACTAGAGCACAAGCCAGAGTGCATGGTGGACAACTGGAGCACAAGCCAGAGTGCATGGTGGGCAACTGGAGCACAAGCCAGAGTGCATGGTGGACAACTGGAGCACAAGCCAGAGTGCATGGGGGGCAACTAGAGCACAAGCCAGAGTGCATGGGGGGCAACTAGAGCACAAGCCAGAGTGCATGGTGGAGCACAAGCCAGAGTGCATGGTGGAGCACAAGCCAGAGTGCATGGGGGACAACTTGAGCACAAGCCAGAGTGCATGGTGGAGCACAAGCCAGAGTGCATGGTGGACAACTGGAGCACAAGCCAGAGTGCATGGTGGAGCACAAGCCAGAGTGCATGGTGGAGCACAAGCCAGAGTGCATGGTGGAGCACAAGCCAGAGTGCATGGTGGAGCACTAGCCAGAGTGCATGGTGGAGCACAAGCCAGAGTGCATGGTGGAGCACAAGCCAGAGTGCATGGTGGAGCACAAGCCAGAGTGCATGGTGGAGCACAAGCCAGAGTGCATGGTGGAGCACAAGCCAGAGTGCATGGTGGAGCACAAGCCAGAGTGCATGGTGGAGCACAAGCCAGAGTGCATGGTGGAGCACAAGCCAGAGTGCATGGTGGAGCACAAGCCAGAGTGCATGGTGGAGCACAAGCCAGAGTGCATGGTGGAGCACAAGCCAGAGTGCATGGTGGAGCACAAGCCAGAGTGCATGGTGGAGCACAAGCCAGAGTGCATGGTGGAGCACAAGCCAGAGTGCATGGTGGAGCACAAGCCAGAGTGCATGGTGGAGCACAAGCCAGAGTGCATGGTGGAGCACAAGCCAGAGTGCATGGTGGAGCACAAGCCAGAGTGCATGGTGGAGCACAAGCCAGAGTGCATGGTGGAGCACAAGCCAGAGTGCATGGTGGAGCACAAGCCAGAGTGCATGGTGGAGCACAAGCCAGAGTGCATGGTGGAGCACAAGCCAGAGTGCATGGTGGAGCACAAGCCAGAGTGCATGGTGGAGCACAAGCCAGAGTGCATGGTGGAGCACAAGCCAGAGTGCATGGTGGAGCACAAGCCAGAGTGCATGGTGGAGCACAAGCCAGAGTGCATGGTGGAGCACAAGCCAGAGTGCATGGTGGAGCACAAGCCAGAGTGCATGGTGGAGCACAAGCCAGAGTGCATGGTGGAGCACAAGCCAGAGTGCATGGTGGAGCACAAGCCAGAGTGCATGGTGGAGCACAAGCCAGAGTGCATGGTGGAGCACAAGCCAGAGTGCATGGTGGAGCACAAGCCAGAGTGCATGGGAGCAATACGTCAACAACCTGCCTGGGTTACAGTTGGAAGCCTTGGGACCACTTGTGGTTATAGTGGACTCCCAGTCCGCGCTGCTCCTGACCGTCTTGGGGTGAAGGGCACTAGCTTGGGAGCACCATGTGAGCAGGTTCGAGTCCTCCTTACAGCTCCTACTGATTTTTTCATTGCATCACATTAAACTGATTGTAATGTGCAATCATGATAAAAAATTTAAAATGAAATGAAAATAGTAGTTTCAAAATCAAATAAAAATAATAATTATAAAATAAAATAAAATAATTTAATAATAATTAAAATTAATAATTTTAATAATATAATAATTGTAATATTAATAATAATAATTGTAATAATCATAATTAAAATAATAATATTTATTTTAATAATAATAGATAGAGTAATCACACATTTGTGATACATTAATGAAAAAATCTATAAGAGCTGTGGAACCCTTATCACGGCTCATACTGATTTTCTCAATTATAATAATATTAATATTAATTTTAATAATATTTATAACCTGAATAACTATGGGAATATCAAAGAATTAAGTTTTAAATAATCATAGTTACCCTACTAGCAATTGGCTTTAAGTAATAATATTGTTTACTCTAACACCGAAGGTCATGGCCTAGTCATCATTTTGGTTATGCTCACGTAACACCACCGAGGGGCATGGCCTAGTGATCATTTTGGTTATGCTCACGTGACACCACCAAGGGTCATGGCCTAGTGATCATTTTGGTTATGCTCACGTGACACCACCAAGGGTCATGGCCTAGTGATCATTTTGGTTATGCTCACGTGACACCACCAAGGGTCGTGGCCTAGTCATCATTTTGGTTATGCTCACGTGACACCACCAAGGGTCATGGCCTAGTGATCATTTTGGTTATGCTCACGTGACACCACCGAGGGTCATGGCCTAGTGATCATTTTGGTTATGCTCACGTGACACCACCAAGGGTCGTGGCCTAGTCATCATTTTGGTTATGCTCACGTGACACCACCAAGGGTCATGGCCTAGTGATCATTTTGGTTATGCTCACGTGACACCACCGAGGGTCATGGCCTAGTGATCATTTTGGTTATGCTCACGTGACACCACCAAGGGTCATGGCCTAGTGATCATTTTGGTTATGCTCACGTGACACCACCGAGGGTCATGGCCTAGTGATCATTTTGGTTATGCTCACGTGACACCACCAAGGGTCATGGCCTAGTGATCATTTTGGTTATGCTCACGTGACACCACCAAGGGTCATGGCCTAGTGATCATTTTGGTTATGCTCACGTGACACCACCAAGGGTCATGGCCTAGTCATCATTTTGGTTATGCTCACGTGACACCACCAAGGGTCATGGCCTAGTGATCATTTTGGTTATGCTCACGTGACACCACCAAGGGTCATGGCCTAGTCATCATTTTGGTTATGCTCACGTGACACCACCAAGGGTCATGGCCTAGTGATCATTTTGGTTATGCTCACGTGACACCACCAAGGGTCATGGCCTAGTCATCATTTTGGTTATGCTCACGTGACACCACCGAGGGTCATGGCCTAGTGATCATTTTGGTTATGCTCACGTAACACCACCGAGGGTCATGGCCTAGTGATCATTTTGGTTATGCTCACGTGACACCACCAAGGGTCATGGCCTAGTGATCATTTTGGTTATGCTCACGTGGCACCACCAAGGGTCATGGCCTAGTCATCATTTTGGTTATGCTCACGTGACACCACCGAGGGTCATGGCCTAGTGATCATTTTGGTTATGCTCACGTAACACCACCGAGGGTCATGGCCTAGTGATCATTTTGGTTATGCTCACGTGACACCACCAAGGGTCATGGCCTAGTGATCATTTTGGTTATGCTCACGTGACACCACCAAGGGTCATGGCCTAGTGATCATTTTGGTTATGCTCACGTGACACCACCAAGGGTCATGGCCTAGTCATCATTTTGGTTATGCTCACGTGACACCACCAAGGGTCATGGCCTAGTGATCATTTTGGTTATGCTCACGTGACACCACCAAGGGTCATGGCCTAGTCATCATTTTGGTTATGCTCACGTGACACCACCGAGGGTCATGGCCTAGTGATCATTTTGGTTATGCTCACGTAACACCACCGAGGGTCATGGCCTAGTGATCATTTTGGTTATGCTCACGTGACACCACCAAGGGTCATGGCCTAGTGATCATTTTGGTTATGCTCACGTGGCACCACCAAGGGTCATGGCCTAGTCATCATTTTGGTTATGCTCACGTGACACCACCGAGGGTCATGGCCTAGTGATCATTTTGGTTATGCTCACGTAACACCACCGAGGGTCATGGCCTAGTGATCATTTTGGTTATGCTCACGTAACACCACCGAGGGTCATGGCCTAGTGATCATTTTGGTTATGCTCACGTAACACCACCAAGGGTCATGGCCTAGTCATCATTTTGGTTATGCTCACGTGACACCACCGAGGGTCATGGCCTAGTGATCATTTTGGTTATGCTCACGTAACACCACCGAGGGTCATGGCCTAGTGATCATTTTGGTTATGCTCACGTGACACCACCAAGGGTCATGGCCTAGTGATCATTTTGGTTATGCTCACGTAGGCACCACCAAGGGTCATGGCCTAGTCATCATTTTGGTTATGCTCACGTGACACCACCGAGGGTCATGGCCTAGTGATCATTTTGGTTATGCTCACGTAACACCACCGAGGGTCATGGCCTAGTGATCATTTTGGTTATGCTCACGTAACACCACCGAGGGTCATGGCCTAGTGATCATTTTGGTTATGCTCACGTAACACCACCAAGGGTCATGGCCTAGTCATCATTTTGGTTATGCTCACGTGACACCACCAAGGGTCATGGCCTAGTCATCATTTTGGTTATGCTCACGTGACACCACCGAGGGTCATGGCCTAGTCATCATTTTGGTTACAGTTTTAAAGTGCTCGCCATCTGGCAACATCGTGGATGTTGCCTCAGTGGCGATTCTCGACTTAAAGAATAAATGACCAAATAGCAATTAGGATTAAATTTGCTAATTGTGAAAATATTGTTGTTGTACGGCAGCTTCCCGTCAATGGAGAGTCTGAACCTGATCTACTCATCTCTGCTGGACCAGCATCTCAAGAATCCCTCCATGAAGTTCAACCAGACTCTGAGTCGGGTGGGTGGCTTCTTCCTCCTAGTCATTGTGGGATTAATTATGTCTGCTTAGAGAATGATTAGTTATTTGGGGTTAGAGGAGTAATACGGTGAATTTGATGCCCCTTCAAAGCGTTAATGGTACCCTATCTATGGCCACTGCCCGGTCTATGGTCGCGGTACCATGCCTACGACCATTGTGCCCCGTCTATGGGCGTGGTACCATGCCTACAACCATTGTGCCCCGTCTATGGTCGCGGTACCATGCCTACGACCATTGTGCCCCGTCTATGGGCGTGGTACCATGCCTACAACCATTGTGCCCCGTCTATGGTCGCGGTACCATGCCTGCGACCATTGTGCCCCGTCTATGGGCGTGGTACCATGCCTACAACCATTGTGGCCCGTCTATGGGCGTGGTACCATGCCTACAACCATTGTGCCCCGTCTATGGGCGTGGTACCATGCCTACAACCATTGTGCCCCGTCTATGGTCGCGGTACCATGCCTACGACCATTGTGCCCCGTCTATGGGCGTGGTACCATGCCTACAACCATTGTGGCCAGTCTATGGGCGTGGTACCATGCCTACAACCATTGTGCCCCGTCTATGGGCGTGGTACCATGCCTACAACCATTGTGCCCCGTCTATGGTCGCGGTACCATGCCTACAACCATTGTGCCCCGTCTATGGTCGTGGTACCATGCCTACGACCATTGTGCCCCGTTTATGGTCGTTGAGCCCCGAATTTTAAAGTATTTTATACGGGAATAAAATGATTGATGAGGAAGCAGTTGTCCTCACAACACACAGTAAATGAGTCCAGTCACAATGATTATTGGGCCACATATTGTCTTATAATGATTACATTAATGGGTGCCCGGGTCACCACCATGGTGCACCATTATACCAGACGGGTGCCCGGGTCACCACCATGGTGCACCATTATACCAGACGGGGGCCCGGGTCACCACCATGGTGCACCATTATACCAGACGGGGGCCCGGGTCACCACCATGGTGCACCATTATACCAGACGGGTGCCCGGGTCACCACCATGGTGCACCATTATACCAGACGGGTGCCCGGGTCACCACCATGGTGCACCATTATACCAGACGGGGGCCCGGGTCACCACCATGGTGCACCATTATACCAGACGGGTGCCCGGGTCACCACCATGGTGCACCATTATACCAGACGGGGGCCCGGGTCACCACCATGGTGCACCATTATACCAGACGGGTGCCCGGGTCACCACCATGGTGCACCATTATACCAGACGGGTGCCCGGGTCACCACCATGGTGCACCATTATACCAGACGGGGGCCCGGGTCACCACCATGGTGCACCATTATACCAGACGGGTGCCCGGGTCATCACCATGGTGTACCATTATACCAGACGGGTGCCCGGGTCACCACCATGGTGCACCATTATACCAGACGGGGGCCCGGGTCATCACCATGGTGCACCATTATACCAGACGGGTGCCCGGGTCACCACCATGGTGCACCATTATACCAGACGGGTGCCCGGGTCATCACCATGGTGCACCATTATACCAGACGGGTGCCCGGGTCACCACCATGGTGCACCATTATACCAGACGGGGGCCCGGGTCACCACCATGGTGCACTATTATACCAGACGGGTGCCCGGGTCACCACCATGGTGCACCATTATACCAGACGGGTGCCCGGGTCACCACCATTGTGCACCATTATACCAGACGGGTGCCCGGGTCATCACCATGGTGCACCATTATACCAGACGGGTGCCCGGATCACCACCATTGTGCACCATTATACCAGACGGGTGCCCGGGTCATCACCATGGTGCACCATTATACCAGACGGGTGCCCGGGTCACCACCATTGTGCACCATTATACCAGACGGGTGCCCGGGTCATCACCATGGTGCACCATTATACCAGACGGGTGCCCGGGTCACCACCATGGTGCACCATTATACCAGACGGGTGCCCGGGTCATCACCATGGTGCACCATTATACCAGACGGGTGCCCGGGTCACCACCATGGTGCACCATTATACCAGACGGGTGCCCGGGTCACCACCATGGTGCACCATTATACCAGACGGGTGCCCGGGTCACCACCATGGTGCACCATTATACCAGACGGGTGCCCGGGTCACCACCATGGTGCACCATTATACCAGACGGGTGCCCGGGTCACCACCATGGTGCACCATTATACCAGACGGGTGCCCGGGTCATCAACATGGTGCACCAATATACCAGACGGGTGCCCGGGTCTCCACCATGGTGCACCATTATACCAGACGGGTGCCCGGGTCACCACCATGGTGCACCATTATACCAGACGGGGGCCCGGGTCACCACCATGGTGCACCATTATACCAGACGGGGGCCCGGGTCACCACCATGGTGCACCATTATACCAGACGGGGGCCCGGGTCATCACCATGGTGCACCATTATACCAGACGGGTGCCCGGGTCACCACCATGGTGCACCATTATACCAGACGGGTGCCCGGGTCACCACCATGGTGCACCATTATACCAGACGGGTGCCCGGGTCACCACCATGGTGCACCATTATACCAGACGGGTGCCCGGGTCACCACCATGGTGCACCATTATACCAGACGGGTGCCCGGGTCATCACCATGGTGCACCATTATACCAGACGGGTGCCCGGGTCATCACCATGGTGCACCATTATCCCAGACGGGTGCCCGGGTCACCACCATGGTGCACCATTATACCAGACGGGTGCCCGGGTCATCACCATGGTGCACCATTATACCAGACGGGTGCCCGGGTCACCACCATGGTGCACCATTATACCAGACGGGTGCCCGGGTCACCACCATGGTGCACCATTATACCAGACGGGTGCCCGGGTCACCACCATGGTGCACCATTATACCAGACGGGTGCCCGGGTCACCACCATGGTGCACCATTATACCAGACGGGTGCCCGGGTCATCACCATGGTGCACCATTATACCAGACGGGTGCCCGGGTCATCACCATGGTGCACCATTATCCCAGACGGGTGCCCGGGTCACCACCATGGTGCACCATTATACCAGACGGGTGCCCGGGTCATCACCATGGTGCACCATTATACCAGACGGGTGCCCGGGTCACCACCATGGTGCACCATTATACCAGACGGGTCCCCGGGTCAGCACCATGGTGCACCATTATACCAGACGGGTGCCCGGGTCACCACCATGGTGCACCATTATACCAGACGGGGGCCCGGGTCACCACCATGGTGCACCATTATACCAGACGGGTGCCTGGGTCACCACCATGGTGCACCATTATACCAGACGGGTGCCCGGGTCACCACCATGGTGCACCATTATACCAGACGGGTGCCCGGGTCACCACCATGGTGCACCATTATACCAGACGGGTGCCCGGGTCACCACCATGGTGCACCATTATACCAGACGGGTGCCCGGGTCACCACCATGGTGCACCATTATACCAGACGGGTGCCTGGGTCACCACCATGGTGCACCATTATACCAGACGGGGGCCCGGGTCACCACCATGGTGCACCATTATACCAGACGGGTGCCCGGGTCACCACCATGGTGCACCATTATACCAGACGGGTGCCCGGGTCACCACCATGGTGCACCATTATACCAGACGGGTGCCCGGGTCCCCACCATGGTGCACCATTATACCAGACGGGTGCCCGGGTCACCACCATGGTGCACCATTATACCAGACGGGTGCCCGGGTCACCACCATGGTGCACCATTATACCAGACGGGGGCCCGGGTCACCACCATGGTGCACCATTATACCAGACGGGTGCCCGGGTCATCACCATGGTGCACCATTATACCAGACGGGTGCCCGGGTCACCACCATGGTGCACCATTATACCAGACGGGTGCCCGGGTCACCACCATGGTGCACCATTATACCAGACGGGTGCCCGGGTCATCACCATGGTGTACCATTATACCAGACGGGTGCCCGGGTCACCACCATGGTGCACCATTATACCAGACGGGTGCCCGGGTCATCACCATGGTGCACCATTATACCAGACGGGTGCCCGGGTCACCACCATGGTGCACCATTATACCAGACGGGTGCCCGGGTCACCACCATGGTGCACCATTATACCAGACGGGTGCCCGGGTCACCACCATGGTGCACCATTATACCAGACGGGTGCCCGGGTCACCACCATGGTGCACCATTATACCAGACGGGTGCCCGGGTCACCACCATGGTGCACCATTATACCAGACGGGTGCCCGGGTCACCACCATGGTGCACCATTATACCAGACGGGTGCCTGGGTCACCACCATGGTGCACCATTATACCAGACGGGGGCCCGGGTCACCACCATGGTGCACCATTATACCAGACGGGTGCCCGGGTCACCACCATGGTGCACCATTATACCAGACGGGTGCCCGGGTCACCACCATGGTGCACCATTATACCAGACGGGTGCCCGGGTCCCCACCATGGTGCACCATTATACCAGACGGGTGCCCGGGTCACCACCATGGTGCACCATTATACCAGACGGGGGCCCGGGTCACCACCATGGTGCACCATTATACCAGACGGGTGCCCGGGTCATCCCCATGGTGCACCATTATACCAGACGGGTGCCCGGGTCACCACCATGGTGCACCATTATACCAGACGGGTGCCCGGGTCACCACCATGGTGCACCATTATACCAGACGGGTGCCCGGGTCATCACCATGGTGTACCATTATACCAGACGGGTGCCCGGGTCACCTCCATGGTGCACCACTATACCAGACGGGTGCCCGGGTCATCACCATGGTGCACCATTATACCAGACGGGTGCCCGGGTCACCACCATGGTGCACCATTATACCAGACGGGTGCCCGGGTCACCACCATGGTGCACCATTATACCAGACGGGTGCCCGGGTCACCACCATGGTGCACCATTATACCAGACGGGTGCCTGGGTCACCACCATGGTGCACCATTATACCAGACGGGGGCCCGGGTCACCACCATGGTGCACCATTATACCAGACGGGTGCCCGGGTCACCACCATGGTGCACCATTATACCAGACGGGTGCCCGGGTCACCACCATGGTGCACCATTATACCAGACGGGTGCCCGGGTCCCCACCATGGTGCACCATTATACCAGACGGGTGCCTGGGTCACCACCATAGTGCACCATTATACCAGACGGGGGCCCGGGTCACCACCATGGTGCACCATTATACCATACGGGTGCCCGGGTCATCCCCATGGTGCACCATTATACCAGACGGGTGCCCGGGTCACCACCATGGTGCACCATTATACCAGACGGGTGCCCGGGTCACCACCATGGTGCACCATTATACCAGACGGGTGCCCGGGTCATCACCATGGTGTACCATTATACCAGACGGGTGCCCGGGTCATCACCATGGTGTACCATTATACCAGACGGGTGCCCGGGTCACCACCATGGTGCACCATTATACCAGACGGGTGCCCGGGTCATCACCATGGTGCACCATTATACCAGACGGGTGCCCGGGTCACCACCATGGTGCACCATTATACCAGACGGGTGCCCGGGTCACCACCATGGTGCACCATTATACCAGACGGGTGCCCGGGTCACCACCATGGTGCACCATTATACCAGACGGGTGCCCGGGTCACCACCATGGTGCACCATTATACCAGACGGGTGCCCGGGTCACCACCATGGTGCACCATTATACCAGACGGGTGCCCGGGTCACCACCATGGTGCACCATTATACCAGACGGGTGCCCGGGTCACCACCATGGTGCACCATTATACCAGACGGGTGCCCGGGTCACCACCATGGTGCACCATTATACCAGACGGGTGCCCGGGTCACCACCATGGTGCACCATTATACCAGACGGGTGCCCGGGTCACCACCATGGTGCACCATTATACCAGACGGGTGCCCGGGTCACCACCATGGTGCACCATTATACCAGACGGGTGCCCGGGTCACCACCATGGTGCACCATTATACCAGACGGGTGCCCGGGTCACCACCATGGTGCACCATTATACCAGACGGGTGCCCGGGTCACCACCATGGTGCACCATTATACCAGACGGGTGCCCGGGTCACCACCATGGTGCACCATTATACCAGACGGGTGCCCGGGTCACCACCATGGTGCACCATTATACCAGACGGGTGCCCGGGTCACCACCATGGTGCACCATTATACCAGACGGGGGCCTGGGTCACCACCATGGTGCACCATTATACCAGACGGGTGCCTGGGTCACCACCATGGTGCACCATTATACCAGACGGGTGCCCGGGTCACCACCATGGTGCACCATTATACCAGACGGGTGCCTGGGTCACCACCATGGTGCACCATTATACCAGACGGGTGCCCGGGTCACCACCATGGTGCACCATTATACCAGACGGGGGCCCGGGTCACCACCATGGTGCACCATTATACCAGACGGGTGCCCGGGTCACCACCATGGTGCACCATTATACCAGACAAAAAAACATTTGTTTAGGTCCAGATTGTCACAGTCAACAAAACCATCTCTCTTATCTGGAATGTGTGTGACTCTATAATAATAACTGAGTAGTTTTTTTACACACAAGATTTTCCTGTTCCAAAATAATACGGTTTTTCTGGTTATGTGTCATTGTTTTGGCTTAATATGTGTCTTGCCCATTTGGCTTTTACTGTTTTGTTCCAGTGATTTGACTTTCACATTTGTTAATTATAAAGGTTTATAATTTTGAGCGTCATCTCAGCAACCATTTTTGAAGATTGCAACTGTCTTTTTCCATATATGTGCTAAGATTCCTGTATACCAGGATGTCTGGAATATCAATTCGAGTGGAATGATCAGGTCAGATGCATATTTATCTTTCTTCTCTGTCCTTTTCTTTCTCTCTTCTCCCTTTTTCTGTTCATTGTCTCCTACGCTCCCTTGCTATCCTCTTCTTATTCCTATTACTATCTCCTTCGGTGGTTATAATGGGAGCTGCCTCGTATGGGCCAACAGGCCTTCTGCAGTTCTCATTATTACTACTATCCCCTTCACCTTACTTTCCTCCTCAGCTCTCTCTTGCCTATTTATTGCCTGTCCCTACCTCCTCATCACAATCGACTTGAGAATGGTCCAGGACGGACCGAAACGTCGTCGTCCCTTCAACTTCTAGTGTGTGGTCTGGTCAACAGATGCATATTCTTGCAATACCCAAGGTGGAAACTCTATCTGGTCCAATTGCTTTATTTCTTCCCAGCCCCTTCAATAATTTTTATTTTTATTCTTGAGATACCTCTATTGTGTTCTCTGGAACTGGCATTGTGTCTGGGTTTCAGAAGACCTCCTTTTGCACAAACACACTTTGGAACTGTTCATTTAGTGTTTTGCACATTTCTTTTTATATCTTTATGAATCTGTTCCCCGTTCTCAATCTCTGGATTTCATTCTTTACATGCAGTTTGTTTTTAATGAATTAATATAAACAGCCTGGATCTGTTTTACCGCATACCCCTTTCTCAAGGTTCTTTTCTGTCAGTCCTCAATGGACGAATGTGAGAGTGCTTTTGAGTGTGCGTGTGTGTATTCCTACATGGTCAGACTAGCGTCTTTTACCCTATATAAGTCCCGCATTTCAATACGTGCTGGTAAATATAGAAGGCATTAATGACTGACGGAAACATGTACTCCACCACACAGATGACGGACCCACTAGTGCAGGCCGCTCTTCAGCTTCACCAGAAGGTTAGCCTCACCTTCCTGCCCACCGCCACCAAGTTCCACTACATCTTCAACCTCCGGGATCTCACCAACATATTCCAGGTGAGAGCACGGGACTTGCAGTGCCTGTCACAAGCTCCAGAACGTTGAAGGATGTTTTGATGATTATCAAAGAAGCAAATTCTAGAGGAGTATTACTAACATGTTGTAGTTTAGATGAGAAGTAACGGTAAGGTCTCAAGGAATGGCTGTGAAATACTGAGGACTCAGTACACGACTGAGAAATGGGAAAGACTGAAGCCTTGACTGAGAAGTGATAGGGACTCACTGCACGACTCGGAAAAAGCACAATTCATGACTGAGAAATCTACGACTGATAAATATTTGGACTTAAGCAACGACTGAGAAATATGGGGAAATTAAGGCACAACTAAAAGACTCCAGCAGTGACTGAGAAATATGGTGATACCATATTGATGCCACTATGTAAAATGTGGGGCACTGAATCATTCACTTTGAAATTTGGGAGACTCGAACAACGACATAAAAATGTGAGGGAATGAACCCAAGACTAAGAAATGTGAAAGAAATAAGTCACACCTGGGAAATGTGCAGAACTTAAGTCACACCTGGGAAATGTGTAGAACTTTAGTCACACCTGGGAAATGTGTAGAACTTAAGTCACACCTATGAAATGTGCAGAACTTAAGTCACACCTGGGAAATGTGTAGAACTTAAGTCACACCTATGAAATGTGCAGAACTTAAGTCACACCTGGGAAATGTGTAGAACTTTAGTCACACTTGGGAAATGTGTAGAACTTAAGTCACACCTATGAAATGTGCAGAACTTAAGTCACACCTGGGAAATGTGTAGAACTTAAGTCACACCTATGAAATGTGCAGAACTTAAGTCACACCTGGGAAATGTGCAGAACTTAAGTCACACCTGGGAAATGTGCAGAACTTAAGTCACACCTGGGAAATGTGTAGAACTTAAATCACACCTGGGAAATGTGCAGAACTTAAGTCACACCTGGGAAATGTGTAGAACTTAAATCACACCTGGGAAATGTGCAGAACTTAAGTCACGACTGGTAAATGTGCA
Source organism: Procambarus clarkii (assembly GCF_040958095.1). NCBI lineage: Eukaryota > Metazoa > Arthropoda > Malacostraca > Decapoda > Cambaridae > Procambarus > Procambarus clarkii. Next base: position 30,681,349 of record NC_091174.1, read on the forward strand.
GAACTTAAGTCACGACTGGTAAATGTGTAGAACTTAAGTCACGACTGGTAAATGTGTAGAACTTAAGTCACACCTGGGAAATGTGCAGAACTTAAGTCACGACTGGGAAAAGTAGGGGACTGGCTGTGATCAGAGAAAGAGTGGGACTAGAGGATATAATTGAAGAGGAAAAAAATCTATCTTCCAGGGAACCATTTATCTTTTGGAAAAGACAACAAAAAGACCAGAAGGTTTGATACTATAAATAAAACAGGACTTAACTACAACCAACAACGAGGAAGTAAATATCTTGGACTACTCAGACTCTGTAGTAGAAGTCCATGAGTCCCGTGAGGCTATGGAGCTACGCCCTGGTTGTCGGTCGGGAGTGTCCACTCCAGACCGCAAAGCCAGGGTAGGTCGATACGTAGCGAAAGCTGTTACCCAAGCTGCAGGTCCAACCTCTTATCATAAAATATGATATAAACACCTGCTAAAGTCCAACCTCTTATATGATGGATTTTAAAAAGTTACAATAGATTGGGTGAATCTAAATCACAACTAGGAGAAAAGCAATTTCCTGATATAGCACAGGACTACTTTCTCCTACACTATGTAGCATAGTAACATAATCAAAGTAGCAGCATTCAAAAACCTGTGCAAACATTAGTAGATTAACATCAGTCTAATCCAGGTATAGGAGAATCTCAGTCTTTCATGTGAGTACGACATCTTGTGATTGAATTTAGTTAAAAACAATATAAAGGTCCAGGACGATGGCACTTTTAACTACCTTTGAGGAGACACTGTCATAGAATGAGAGAGGAATTACAAAAATACTTCCAGGAGAAATTTAATAGGAAATTGAGACCTTGAAGCGTTTCTGCATAATTATATTGAATAAGTTCAAAAATATGTTGTTAGAAGGAGAAGGAATGAAAAATAAATAGACGGATGATAAAGACAGTAAAATGAATTTTTGCAATTAATTTCAACCTCTGGAAGATTTATTTGACGTCAGGAATGACTCAGATTGTGTGATATGCAAAAGGCATTAAATTCAGCTACCCAGAATATCAGATGAACCTAAAAAACTATACAAGATATGCTGATGAAAACACTGAGAAAGATTGCAAGTCGTTTTATGCCTATATTAGGAGTAAAACCAAGAAGAAAGACCCGATAGGAACCTGAAAGAAGAGACCAACCAAGTTATAATTGATGATAACATGATATCCAACACTTTAAATGAAAACATTACAACAGTGAACACGCTAGAAAGATTACACATATCCCGCAACCCACACTAATGAGTGCAGCAGACGAAAATCAATGCGTTCAAGTTCAAATACGTTTATTGAGACAATTAAAATACATCTCAAAGGGATAGAGCCGCTTAGGCTATTCCTACCCCCCCCCCCCCCCCCCTCCTTCTCAGAGAGAATCAATAAGGAATAACCTTGTTCTGTGTGACAAAGTTAGAAAGAGCTTTAACAGATTAAGTAAATCTAAATTCCTAGGTTTGGACTGAATTCAACCCAAAATAGCAAAGGAATTGGAAAAAGAACTGTGTCTACCCCTTAAACTCGTGTTCAGAAATTCTATAAACAGTGTTGATTTAAAATATAAAAATGTCATCCGCATCTTAAAACAAGCAGAAAGAATTCAAACCTGAGAGGTCCGTGGACCAGTGCTTAGGAACCACTATTGTGCATGTAAGCAATAACTCTTTTATTACTGAGTAAATATTATTATATATTTCAATTATTACACACCAGTTTCTCCACAAACAATAATTTGGCATTGTCTTAAGAAAAAATCACTGATACTTTTTTTTTTGAGATATATACAAGAGTTGTTACATTCTTGTACAGCCACTAGTACGCGTAGCGTTTCGGGCAGGTCCCTGGAATACGATCCCTGCCGCGAAGAATCGTTTTTTCATCCAAGTACACATTTTACTGTTGCGTTAAACAGAGGCTACAGTTAAGGAATTGCGCCCAGTAAATCCTCCCCGGCCAGGATACCAACCCATGACATAGCGCTCGCGGAACGCCAAGCGAGTGTCTTACCACTACACCACGGAGACTGTATCACCTTTTTCAGCGAGTTTAATATTTGGGCCTTGGACAATGGTTCAATTGATTATAGTTGGTTCAACAGATTCCCTTCTTGGACGACATTGTGAAAATTAGGGAGGAAGGAGATTATCTAGACCCCTGTCTAAATAATCTCCTCAAACCCAAGCATAATAAATAGAGTACAAGTCTTCTTGCATGTAGTTCTTATAATCAAGACTGAAGACAACACTCTCCACAGAGCATCTCTCGAGTCAAATGTCATTGATGATATCTTTGGAAAGAAAATCTCTGACCTAAAGAAGACAGAACTGGCAACATTGATACTTATGATGCATTTGATATGCTGGCATGATATTTCTATTCCTTCCAAGTCTGACCTACTTCTTTGAGGTGCATCTCCCATCTTACAAGAGTCCAAGGCGTCAAAAATGTGATAACCTTTTCAAAACAACTTTAGAAGAAGTTGTCAACCTTTCTCACAATAACTTTCAGTGGAAACAAGCCACTCATAAAGTCACACATTTTGCCTTGGCATTTCCTCTGTCACTCAGATTGCTGTTCCAGCCTTCTTATCTTCCTGCTCGGCATCAAGTGACTTGGTTAAAGAAATGCTACCAAATAATTTCGGTGACTTAGCAAGGACACGTGACACCAGCTGTGCAGACTGTCACCACCCTTGAGACTAAATAAGGTTCTTCTCCCCGCAGTGTAAAGAAATGATAATAAATTGGCCATGCCAACAGATGTCTAGGGGTATAATTACATCACTGCATAAAATGGAGAACAATATATTTATGCTAAGGGGGACAAACATAACAATTAAATGTATAAATAATAGCCAGAAATATTCTTCAGCATGCAATATCATAGAATGAAATTAATTATTGAGACATGAGCAATATCACCAGAACATGGATTTATCAATAGTAATACTCAAATCATCTAACCAGATAATTAACATTTATATGGGCTAAAATAACAGTGACCAATGACTTAGCTTAAAGCACAAGTCCTCTCGACAACAGCCGCCACGCTACTGCCCAGGCTCTGGTCCGCAGGCCAAACGTCGACTAAACGTCTACCAAAAAATCAACTAAACGTCCACATAAACATTGTGGAAATTCTAATAACAAAATGCAGCACTAATATTTAAAACATTGTCAAACTAAAGAGTAGTAAACACTGGTACAACATTCCATACAATAATACGGCAATCAAATATGGGAATAAATAAAGGTAAAACTATAGACACTCGATTGACAACAATGTTCCCACACTGGCCATATCCAAATATGGTCAACCGCCCACACGGAGAAACTACATGAGAAATCTAACACACAAAAGCCTCACACACACTACACAGCATGCTATGTTACATATATAACTTACAAAATCTTATATCATACAACTGGATGCAATATTAATTAGAGAACAAGACAATAAAGTAATATGAGAATCAAGAGTAATGGCAGAATCTTAGTAAGATTCGTGACACAGACTGCACCACAAAATGGGGTACACATGCAGTCTCAGCAGTCAAAGATCAAAGATGAACGGCTCCATCACGGACAAAGAAGATATAGTATTGCTGAAAACACCAAAATTAAAAAAAATATTATGCTCTTTGTGTCATTCCCTGTCATGTTTGGCAATGGTACTCACCTTGAGAATACTTGAGTACCTTGACAGCCACATACGTTGCCTTCTCTGCTGGTCAAGCAGGTGGCGCTGCCACAAATACGAAAAAAAGATAAACTAAACAAGGACAAAGAAATAGACTACTGGTTTAACTTTGCTTCAGTTTAATCTGAGACTCTTGGTTCACTGGGAAAAAGTGCCAGTATGTGAGCATAGGGAAATTTTTGGCAGCAGGGAATTTCTTTTAATTTTCCCGAGATCAGTGAATAATGGGACGTATTAAAATATTTATTTTTTATTTTTTTAATATTTAACTGTGTAGCTATCAGCAACTCCAAAAATCGTGGTGGGGGTCTTAATTTGACCCTGGCATACTGTTCCCTTTTAAATTCTGGTGACCTCGACCAGCCTATGCTCATCTCGAACCCAAGACCATTCCCTGCGACAGTTTTGAGGGAAGCTACCTCAAACTGTGTGACCTGCAACTTCCTACAGACAGATCTTCTCTCTTTTAGTATAGATGTCAATTAGAGCAGGTTTTCTCTAATGCACATAATATTAAACATAACAGCATTTTGACTAATTTAATTTTGTTAATTTTCTTATGGATACTTTTCATTCAACATAAATACCTTCTACAATCTAGAGAGTGAGGAAATACTAAATAATTTAATCTTTCCATTTTATTGTTTGATGTTTTGTCACCACTGAGTCATCTTCTGGAATATACCCTGTACACTAAAGACACAGTTATTCTAATCTTATATGTAGAAACATAGACATTTATGTGTGGGTTCACTTCACTCTGCCATATGACCACCCGATCAACCTGTAAATAAAGCTCAGCCTCTGGGCACAAAAAAATGGAATGGTCAAGGGGTTCCATTAAGAAATCTTGTTCTCCAAAGCATTTATGTCACATGTTGAGTCGCCCATCATGCATATGGATGGGCTGAGCCCTGGTAAACTGCAGACATGTCGACGACACATTCGTGTGTAGTAGTAGTAGGCATCCTTCAGTCTCGGGAGACTATGGAGTTGCCTTCTGGTTGTCATTCCTGGTGCAACATCTGGTGTGACTGATGAGGCCAATCCGAGAGTGGCAGTCCATCCCACACTGAGCACAAACGAAGTCTGATTCTGGTCTGTCTTCCTGGCTACCGGTTATCCTTCTCTGTCTCTTTGCCTCCGAATTCTTGGCAAAGGACTCCTCGAACTTGGAGAGACCTTTCTAAACAGGCTGCCCCCAAGCTGATCGGTCGGCGGCCAGTGTTTCCCACATAGCAAGATCGACGTCAATGCCTTTCAGGTCCCTCTTGTATACGTCTTTGTACCGCAGCTGAGGTTTGCCTGTTGAATGCTTTTCCTGCGTCAGCTCTCCATACAGGAGATCCTTGGGGGATCCTGCTGTCACTCATTAGCACCAAGTGCCAGGGCCAGCGCATTCGTCTCCGCTTAAGCATTTTGTACATGCTGGTGATTCTAGCTCTCCCCAGGACGATGTTGTTTGTCATCTTGTCCTGCCAGGTGATATCCAAGATGTATCGGAGGCAGTGCATGTGGTAGGCATTCAGCTGTCTTTCCTGACGTGTGCAGAGTGTTCAAGACACACTGCTTTATATAGGCGAGTGCTCAGGACGCAGGCTCTGTAAACCTGGATCTTTGCACACTCAGTCAGCTTATTGTTGGCCCACATTTTCTTTGTTAGTCTGGACATGGTTGTAGATGACTTACCAATGCGTTTATTAAGCTCTGGGTCGAGAGCGAGGGAGTCAGAGATTGTGGAGCCCAGGTACACGAAGTCGTGAATGACTTCCAGTTTGTAATCGGAGATGCCTATGTCAGGTGGGGAGTCCACTTCTTGCCCCATGACCTGTATTCTTCAGGCTGATGGTGAGTCCGAAAGCCTGAGAGGCCTCGCTGAAGCGGGTCATGAGCCGTTGGAGGTCTTCGCCTGAGTGGGCGGTGACTGATGCATCATCAGCAAAAAAAGAAGTTGCACAGACACCTCAGCCGAATCTTTGTTTTGGCGCTCAGCCTGACGAGATTGAAGAGTTTTCCATCTGGCCTAGTCCGGAGGTAGATGTCTTCTGTGTCAGATCCGAAGGCGTGCTGCAGCATAGCTGTGAAGAAAATCCCGGATATGGTTGGAGCCAGTACGCAGCCCTGCTTTACTCCACTTCAGATGTCAAAGGCGTCTGACGTTAGACCTTCAAAGAACACGATGCCCTTTATGTTCTCGTGGAAGGATCTGATGATGCTGAGGAGCCTGGGTGGGCATCCTATCTTGGGGAGGATCTTGAACAGGCCATCCCTGCTGACGAGGTCGAAGGCCTTCGTCAGATCTATGAAGACTACGAAGAGTGGCTGCTTCTGTTCCCTGCAGTTGTCTGAGGGAAACGACCATGACCATTCGTGTGTAGTGACGCGAAAGTACATTGGAGACGCTTAGAGGCAAGCTTCAAGAAGTCTCAGGCTTGAGGTTCACTATCAAAAAGGGTGTGGGAGGCAGAATACACTTTATCGATGTTCTCGTGGATGGTAATTCTGGGAGATTTGTCATGGACGTGTATCGCAAACCACCTGATAAAGGTAAATGTATGAATGGAAAAAGTGAATGCACTGACTGGTATCGAAAACCCGTCATTATTGCATATGTCCAGCAATACGTACTTGTTTTTCTTGGTAGCTCTAACACCATGAACACTAATGAATCCCTCCAAATTATTGTGAATAACGATATCAGCTGCAAGAATTCGACAAAATCGGTTGTATGGAACTTAAGTTGCCACTTCACTGATAATAATCGGTGTGGGGGAAAACCTGACTCCAATAAATAATAATTAAATATATATTTCGATAGCTATGAAGGACCACCACTTTTTGAGAAAAAGTGGAAAACAAATTAAAGCAATGGAAAAACTGATCCCTAGAACTAGTGTCCTATGGATCTTAGTGAAACTGTATTTCTGATATAAATGGAGTCAAATTAACTTACACAAAATTGGGGGGTTACATGCTAAAAGATTAATACATCCCTAGCATTATTCTGGTGCTGGTTCTTCACCAGAGTAAATAAAATATGAAAGTAAATAAGTTTGATTATGCAATATTAATTGGAGGTAAATGCTCCACAATACACTACTGAAATGTTGAACAGTATCAGTAAATCAACGGGTTAGTATAATTGATCTCTTTTAGAAATCACTACTGTAATTACAGAGTTATTGCTACAGATAAAAGAGGGACAGCTTAGCTGTAAATCTAGTGAGGTATAATCAGTTGCTACGCTCCACCGACGACGTGTTGCATAGGGTAAATTGTTGCACGGAACGGTGGGAAGCCTAGCACCACGGTTGGCGTCGCCTTGGTACTGAAAGGCAATTACATTGTAGAAATCTTCTACATAATAAGTAACTATAAATAAATCCTAAATCATGAGGATAACTGTAGGAAATTTCAGTCAATATCTGTGCAATTTATATTCAAGCACTATAAATTTCTTCTAGAGTGAAATAATAAAATAATTATCTATTTAGATTGTAAAATCACGCAAGACACGTACAGGATTTGTTTGTTTATTCTACGGCCTAACGACAACTAGCCTAAATGTTAATTGTGGCCACATAATAACAAAAAGGTAAACCTAGTTGCCGAGCCGCGTGTCCGTTGATGTGGAGACTTGAGCAATTCTTCGTCCTCCAGCTGCTGCTTGAAAGGCGTTGACTTTGGAATTGCTCATATACTAGTCTGGGACACGGCTACTGTGCCAGATAACGTGGCACCGCTCTACTGGTCGTGGGAGCGAAATAAAAGGGATCAAAATGTAGCTCTGATACACGCTGACAATGGAGTCTGCGTCGTGCTCTCTCGTGTCTAGTGTCGCTCTCCCGTCTTCCTCCTCTTCCTTATTGCGCATGCGCGGCTCTCGATAGACATCTCGAGCGTAAATGTATATGTATATATCGCAATTGACTAAGAAAGGAAGAGGTGGTGACGAGTATTAATATCACATTAAATTCTTCTGTGATAAAATAGAATTACTCATAACATAAATTGGCTTATTAAAGTTGTGCAGCCAATCGAGAAAATTAAAATCATTTACATCAAAGTAATTTCCTCTAGAATGTTTGATATCAACTAAATAAAGGAGTTCCAGTAAGTAGTAGTATACTACGAAATTAAAGTTATTAGTAAGTAACTATTTTAGTAAAGGAAATGATAAACTGGACTTTTGTTATAAATCCAACTAAATGTGGAGAGAATTCATGTTACTGCCTGTCGTTCCTCACGTCGTCACTCTGACTAGGAAGAATCTGGCAATATGTCTAAATAAATCATGATAATGATCAAATCTACAAGTTAGTGATTTTAGTAACTACTTGTGGTTAATACAAAGGTTGTATAAAATACAAAGATGTATAAAACTGTTGGTTATTTCCAACATAACTCCGGGGAGAGAAAACTCGGGTCGTAGTTGAGGTATTAGTACTAACGTACACCTGTTTCTATATCCTGAAGTTATATTCATGGGTTAGTAGGTTAGTACGCACCTAACGAATGTCCCGATTCTGTGGTAGATGACTAAGTCAACATGGGGACGTAAATAAACATTGAAAATTATTGATTAATTCCTTCGTAAGAGACAGAAGGATATTAACAAAAAATAAATTATGAATAATTGATTCATTTAAGATTAAGGAGACCTCATCAATAAAGTGAGGCTACTGTCCAGGGTCATTATGACTCGTAACTAATTACTGGACATAACTCATCACTGCATCAGCGTGGTCACCTCAAGTTTAAATGATAAGTTATCTACTCTTGAATAGAATCGAAATATTGTTTAAGTTTCTGTTTGCAGTTCTGAGCAGCGACTCTTGATGGTCTTGATGGTCTTGTGCTCGGTTGAGTAGAATCATTGTTCTCTGAAACTTTGGTTACAGATATATCTGTAGAACACTCGTGTTCTGCTAACTCTAAAGGTACTAATTTCTCTAGTGTTTTCAAGGTAGTAGTGCCTCGACACTGAACATTAACAATCCGTAAAATACCATGGCGGTCAGGATGGATGTCAACAATTTTACCTATAGGCCAATCTGACCTGGGTCCATCACTGTCTACTAGGACAAGATCAACTGGTTTAAGTTGAACTTTATTGTATGGGCTTGCAGCTCCATAATGATATTCTCTTAAAGCAGTTAAATATTCACGTGTCCAGACCTCATTCCATTTCTCTATTACTCTTGAAAGGTGTTTATAACTCTCCACCAAGTCACTTGCTTTGACACATGAAGGGTCAGCTGGATCCTCGTCTCCTAGAGATATTAGAGGGCTCAGAAGACCACCATGAATCAAATGAGAGGGGCTTAGGGGTTCTCTTTGGGAGAAATCGTCTGTTAAGTAGGTTAGAGGTCTGTTGTTGACTCGTGCTTCAATTTCCACGACAAGGGTCTGTAACTCGGTGAGATTAATTTTCTGCCGGTGTAAGGTTTTTCTTAGGCATTTCTTAACAGTTCCCACCATTCTTTCGTAAAAACCGCCGTGCCATGGTGCTCTTGGAGGAATAAATTTAAAATAGCATTGTCTCTGTTTGAGCACAGAGTGTACTTTTGGATGGTTCCATATTTCTTGTAAGCTTCTCCTGCCACGAAGTTAGATCCATTATCCGAGATCATTAATTTTGGGTAAGATCTTCGTGCAGCAAATCTTCGAAAGGCTTGCAGAAAGGCTTCTGCACTCGTCAGAAGTGACTTCTAAATGTACTCCGCGTGTGGTAGCACACGTGAAAAGGCAAATTTAGGCTTTCACTGGAATCTTGTCCAGTGTGCCTGTTAAAATTAGTGCTCCTGTATAGTCGACACCTGTGGTTTCAAAGGGACGAAGGTGGACGACTCGCTTCTTAGGTAGGGGCGGTGGACCTGGATAAGGACACACTCGAGCATCATATCTCTTGCAGATTACACAAGACTTGATTAAAGATTTGACAGTTTGGCAACCTTGGGGAAGCCAAAAACATTGTCTAATTTCAGTAAGAGTATCTAATACTCCACCATGCAATGTATTATGCTCATGGTAATGTAAAACTATGAGTTTAGTAATGATGTGGTGACGTGGAAGAAGTATAGGATTCTTCGTATCTAAATTTATTTCTGCGTGAAGCAGACGTCCGCCGCATCTCAAAATGTTATAGTTGTCTGAGTCAAGCCAGATGCCCAGAGACTTACTCAACCTTTCTGGGAGATGTTCATATTCCTTCCCATAAGTCTCTTGTTGAGCTTGTTTGACCCAATATTTGATGGAACTAGGAAATCGATACTTGATCCCCATCTTGATGAAATCAAATACCATTTCTGTAACTCTTAGTAATTTTCTTAAATTGGAATAACGGTGAGGATTGATAGCTAAAGTTCGAGGGGGTTCTGGATCCACAACAGGGGTAGTGACATTGGTCACAATGACTTGCGGCTTCTGTTGGGGCTACTGACCACTAATTAGCCATTGAGGTCCATTAAACCACATCTCGGTTTTAACTAATTGCTTTAAAGTCAAACCTCTGGATAAATAGTCAGCTGGATTGTCCTTGGTTGGGACATGTCTTAATTTATAACCAGCAGACAATTCTCGAATTTCCCTTACTCGATTACTGACATAGGGAGTTTTGTTGTTGTCTTTTTTTTCCCACTGCAATACTGCCTAATTGTCTGACCACACTACTATTTCACCAAGGTGAACATTACTGAGGGTTTTGATCAGGCAATGAACCAGCCTTACACCTACTAATAAGGCAGTTAATTCCATTTGGGGTAGAGACCTCCTTTTAATCGGGGCTACCTTTGCCTTAGATGTAAGCAAAAATGACTGTTGAGTATTAACTAAATAGGCTACTGAGCCATACACTTTGCCTGAAGCATCGCAGAATACATGTAAATTTGTGGGTAAATTTAGTCCTAAGGTATTTCGGGGAAATTGTAGAATACTAAGTTTGTTGTAATCAGGAATCAACTGCTGCCATTTTTCTTGGAGATCCTCCGGCAACGTTTCATCCCACCTCAAATTCCTTTGCCAGCACTCCTGCATAAGGAGTTTACCCTTAATTAGAATAGGACTGAGTAGGCCTAAAGGGTCAAATGGCTTGCTGACATGGGAGAGTAGTTTTCTCATGGTTAGAGGTGAATGATTGAAATCCACCAACTTGATATTCAATTTGTCTGTGGAAGTATTCCACTCCATACCTAAGACTTTCAATTTGTGAGGTACCTTATAATCAGGGAATTCTTCCTCGATTATTTGGTTGAGTTGTTTATTATTGGAGGCCCACGACTGTAGGGGCATGTTAGCTCCCAACAGTTCACGATTAGCCTCATGATAGATTTCCACTAGTTTATTCTCATCATTAGTGGTTCCTTGAAAATTGTCAACGTATAAATTGTTGCTAATCTCAGTCTTGTAGGGGCTATTAGACTTCTAAAAATGTGTGTCCAGAGTAGCCTGGAGTAAGAATGGTGAAGATGTCGCTCCAAACAGTACTGAGGCAAATCTATAAGTAATGATTTCGCTGATAGGATCCTGTGGATCTTTCACCCAGAGAAATTTAGTAAAATCACGATCCGTCTCTTGTAAGCCTACTCTTAAAAAGCCCTTACTAATGTCGGCCGTATAGGCAAAAACACCAGAGCGAAATCGTAATAACACATCTTGTAATCTTTGGGTTAGGCTAGGCCCAGTTTGTAGACAATCATTTAGTGACACGCTGCCTGCCTTTAATTTGGCACTACAATTAAATACAATCCTCATTGGTGTTGTAACTGAATCTTTCAGGACAGCATGATGTGGCAAATAATGGCCTGTCTTATGGTTGTGTTCTTCAACAATTTCTATAAATTTGTTAGCAAGTTGTTGCTGCATTAAAGCATGATACAGCTGCAATTTATCTGGTTGCTTCCGTAGCGTAGCTAATTGAGAATTTAATTGGGTTGAGGCCATGAAATAATTTACTGGAAGCTGTGGGTGGTTCAGCTTCCACGGGAGTCTCCCCCAATATTGATTATCTTGGAAAATCACAGTATCAATATATTGTTGATACGTCCATGTGTCATCTGGACTGGGTTGATCAGGGACTATGCCTAAGGTGTCCAAATCCCATAATTTGTGAACAAGGGGATTGGACTCATCATCCTCAGTTTCCTCTCTGTCATGTAGTGGTGACTGCTCTAGGCCTAGTCATGCCACTATTGAATTAAATGGTTCATTAGTAGTAGATTTAGAATGTTGTTGGATCAACACCGGTCCTGTGAGTAGTTTACCCCCAGCTGACAGTAACAAGTTTACACCTCGTTGCCTGGTGCATCTAGTAATAAATCTATAATAAAAGTCAGCTCCAAAAAGAATACCTGCATCGTTGAGACAGTCTGTATTTATTTTATGATCTGCTAGCCTAATACCGCTGCATTTAAGAAATTTGACTGTTTGAGCAAGACCTGTAACATGTAAATCTGAGGGGATCTTGTCAACAACTATGGCTTGAATTGGGCTGGTGCAGCCTCCTAAACGTACCAAGACTTTAACAACCTGGTAGTCACGAGGTCCACTATTGGTTAGGAATCCAGAGATATTCAAATTCACTCGAGCAATAGGCTTCAGTTTCAACTGATCAACTAGCTGTTGAGAAATAAAGGTTTTCTGCGAACATTGGTCAAAGAGACCACGAGTGGCAATTTTAGATCCCTTATTAATTAATTTTAATTGAGCTGTTGGTAACGTAGTTGTTTTATTCGACTCTGTTGCAAGTACACTTATGTCTTGATGCACCTTGCAATACTGTACAGAAGTAAATTTTGCAATTTTCTTATGAGGATTGGTTGATCTTGATTGATCACTACCACACAAGGAATAATGGTGTCTACCCTTGTGGCACTTGTTGCACATATGTAAGGAAACAGTACAGCTATTGGGGTCATGAGGACCCATGTGCATCTGTGTAATTCTTGCAAACGATGAATTCAGGTGTTATGGTCTGGATAAGTACTACACTTATAAGTAAGATGTTCATTATTGCAGAACAAACACCTTTTCACTGTAGGAGTGGTGCTCACTACAGGGTTTATAGGGTTCACTGTGTATGTACCTACATTTCCAGATTTCCATTTCAGAGATGATTTATTGATATCTGGTTTTACTACAGTAGTTGCAGTACGTTGGGATTTATGATAAGAGTTAGTTTGAAACACTCTTCCCATCTTGGTTGGCTCTTTGTCTTTCGACTAGGGTATGTAAACCTTCTGTAATATCATTCATGGTCAGAGAGGTTTTATTGTACATAGTACACAATTTATCTAAAGTTTCTCTTGGTAATTTGTGCCTTACAACTACTTTTGTCATCCATTCAGCAGTCTGAATTTGGACTTTTAGGCTTAAGGCCTTGAGTAAAGATTCTAACTCTAGTCTGAAAGTTTGGAGAGAATCTGTAGAATTATTAGCAGATGGTAAATCCCACAATTTTTGGACTAAGATAGTAATAGTCCTTTCCTTGTTATCGTAGTTGCTCTTAAGCAATTGAACAGCTAGGTCGTAACCATCACTGGTCAGTGTTATGTTGGAGATTACCTTCAAGGCTTCATTTCGTAACAAGCCTTGTAAATAAGTGAACTTGGTTGTTTGAGGGATGTTAGTTTTAGAGTCTACTGCATCCACGAATTTACTCCAGAAATCATCCCAACTCTCATTCTCGTTACCAGAGAATGTGGGTATATTGATCTGAGGTAATTTGACATCAGGATCTGGATGTACAGTAGAGGCTGTTGTTAATTTGTTTTTAGCAATTTGCTTTTTAAAGGGTTGAAGTTTAACCTGTACATCATCTTCATACTGGGCTAAATCATTTACAATGTCCTCAAGTTCAGTTTCACCTATTGAAGTTTTGTAAAGTTCTATCAAGTACAGATTCATATGTTGCTTAATATGCTTGAATTTACCTTCAGCCTCTAATTCAATGTAGTCAACAGGTGACTGTTGTGACAGATTTTGACACTTGGTAATCTGTCGGGTCAAGTGACCTTTCAGACCGATAAGGGTCCTTTTCATTTTGTCAGCCGCTTCCATCTTGCTGGGTAAGGGCTGGTCTGATAGTAAATAGTTGTTACTGATGTAATTGGGATATTGGCTCATTCAATGGAGTTCATCATCAATATAATAGCCTAATGTATTTGAATAGATTATACTACCTCATTTAAAGGTTAATTTTCCTACCTAACAATGGATAGCTAATATTTTGAGTAATACTCGAATGCCACTATTGGATTTTCGTCCGGCTAGCTCTTCAATTATCACCATTCGATCCAACAGTGAACATTCAGCAGTACTCAAAATATAATACACGAAATAATATGTTAAAAGCACAAAAAGGGTTTTGGCGATCCCACCCCAAATCAGGGTCAGCACAATCTAAATAATATGTATGTACACCATTACTGTCTAGTACAGTACTCGCTAAATAATTCCTACCTAGGAATGACTAAATGGTTTAGGCTGCAATTGTACAAACATTAGTACAATTACAGTCTAAATAGCCTACCACATCAAAGGTTGGCATATATGCAGGGGTGCAGTAATATACATATAGTGCTATGTTTTTGGGATGTTTTGTTTATATATATATGTTTGTGCTTAGAAATACAAGTAAAAATTTATAAATATATAACACTAAGGCTATTTTATACATAAAGTATTAATAGAAATGTAGATAATAATTAATGAGTTTTAGGCTGTAATATGGGCAGTCTGCTGACAGCCGTAAATAATAAATATATTGGTATATAGCCTAATAATGTTAACACACTAGTTGGTGTTAGTAAATAAGCAATTATATGGTGTGTAGGATAGCTTAATTCTCAGCTATCTAGGTTCGAAGGACCAAAATTTGTCCGAGAACCTGTATGTTTAGCATTGATTATGATTCATCCAGTTCGAAGTGACCAAAATTTTGTTTTGGTCTCTGAGAACTGGTATAGAATTTAATATTAGTTGTAACTGATCCAGTTCGAAGGACCAAAATTATGTGGGGGAAAACCTGACTCCAATAAATAATAACTAAATATATATTTCGATAGCTATGAAGGACCACCACTTTTTGAGAAAAAGTGGAAAACAAATTAAAGCATGGAAAAACTGATCCCTAGAACTAGTGTCTTATGGATCTTAGTGAAACTGTATTTCTGATATAAATGGAGTCAAATTAACTTACACAAAATTGGGGGGTTACATGCTAAAAGATTAATACATCCCTAGCATTATTCTGGCGCTGGTTCTTCACCAGAGTAAATAAAATATGAAAGTAAATAAGTTTGATTATATAATATTAATTGGAGGTAAATGCTCCACAATACACTACTGAAATGTTGAACAGTATCAGTAAATCAACAGGTTAGTATAATTGATCTCTTTTAGAAATCACTACTGTAATTACAGAGTTATTGCTACAGATAAAAGAGGGACAGCTTAGCTGTAAATCTAGTGAGGTATAATCAGTTGCTACGCTCCACCGACGACGTGTTGCATAGGGCAAATTGTTGCACGGAACGGTGGGAAGCCTAGCACCTCGGTTGGTGTCGCCTTGGTACTGAAAGGCAATTACATTGTAGAAATCTTCTACATAATAAGTAACTACAAATAAATCCTAAATCATGAGGATAACTGTAGGAAATTTCAGCCAATATCTGTGCAATTTATATTCAAGCACTATAAATTTCTTCTAGAGAGAAATAATAAAATAATCATCTATTTAGATTGTAAAATCACGCAAGACACGTACAGGATTTGTTTGTTTATTCTACGGCCTAACGACAACTAGCCTAAATGTTAATTGTGGCCACATAATAACAAAAAGGTAAACCTAGCTGCCGAGCCGCGTGTCCGTTGATGTGGAGACTTGAGCAATTCTTCGTCCTCCAGCTGCTGCTTGAAAGGCGTTGACTTTGGAATTGCTCATATACTAGTCTGGGACACGGCTACTGTGCCAAATAACGTGGCACCGCTCTACTGGTCGTGGGAGCGAAATAAATGGGATCAAAACGTAGCTCTGATACACGCTGACAATGGCGTCTGCGTCGTGCTTTCTCGTTCTCTCGTGTCTAGTGTCGCTCTCCAGTCTTCCTCCTCTTCCTTATTGGGCATGCGCAGCTCTCGATAGACATCTCGAGCGTAAATGTATATGTATATATCGCAATTGACTCAGAAAGGAAGAGGTAGTGACGAGTATTAATATCACATTAAATTCTTCTGTGATAAAATAGAATTTCTCGTAACATAAATTGGCTTATTAAAGATGGGCAGCTAATCGAGGAAATTAAGGTGAAATCATTTACATCAAAGTAATTTCCTCTAGAATGTTTAATATCAACTAAATAAAGGAGTTCCAGTAAGTAGTAGTGTACTACGAAATTAAACTTATTAGTAAGTAACTATTTTTAGTAAAGGAAATGATAAACTGGACTCTGTTATAAATCCAACTAAATGTGGAGAGAATTCATGTTACTGCCTGTCGTTCCTCACGTCGTCACTCTGACTAGGAAGAATCTGGCATAATGTGTAATTAAATCATGATAATGATCAAATCTACAAGTTAGTGATTTTAGTAACTACTTGTGGTTAATACAAAGGTTGTATAAAATACAAAGATGTATAAAACTGTTGGTTATTTCCAACAATCGGCCCCCAGGGGAGGATACTCGGCCCCCAAGGAAAGACATTGTTGTTTATTATAAAAATAAATTTAATCAAGCCTATAAGAAAAATGAAAATGCTATATGGGATATAAATACCAGAAAATGTAAACCATGCAGGGAAAATGCAAAGATTCGTCCAATCATTTATTATAACAACCCTAATACAACTTCCCTTATTATCAGAAATAACGTTTCGGCTTTCTATGACAAACTGAGGTGGACTAATGTAGTATATATACTCAAGTTTAAGTCTGGAGACTGAATGTTCCAAAATGTATGCTACAATGGACACAGCATTAATACTTTGGGTAGACGTCTTACACTTCATTTGAAAGTGGTAGGCATTAAGCAACACTGTCCTGAATCACCAGGACACAGTGAAGAACACCACAATAATCACACACCATTGATCGTAATAAGCTTCGTAAACTAAAGGTTGTGTTCATGTTAACCAGACCACACACTAGAAAGTGACGGGACGACGACGTTTCGGTCCGTCCTGGACCATTCTCAAGTCGATTATGATGATTGAAGGAGAAGGCAATAAATAGGTAGAAGAGAGATGAGGAGAAAAAAATCTTAGAGGAAGAAAATGCAAGGTACAGGTAGGGAAGGTAAGCTGTAATGAACGGGATAGTAAGAATAAGAACATAAGAACAAAGGTAACTGCAGAAGGCCCATTGACCCATACGAGGCAGCTCCTATTTGTACCACCCAATAAAAAGGGGATAGTAAAAGGAATAAGGTGAAAAAAGTAGGAATAAGCAAGAGATCGTAAGAGAAAAACCACGGAAAGAAAAAGAAAAAAGAAGAAAAACGAAAAAGAAAGAAAGATAAATGGAAGTGTAAGCTTATATTAGGTCACGTTTGTTTTAAAGTTTAGAGCATTTAAGTATATTCTGTGAAAGGAAAGAGTCCACAGCAACAAAGCCAGGACTCAAGTTTATGTTCGATACGTTGTGTATTAGAGCCGAAGGGAGGTCTCCCTTTGTATACGAAGGGAGGTCGATATTCTCAGCACCATTTTACTATTGCACCTTTATACTATTGTGTCTCACATTGTCTTTGCATTTATCTTTATTATTTAATTGTACTTTTCATTCCCACGAGATTTGTCTTTATTTTCATTTATGTTTAAAGTAAATATATTAAAGTTTCATTGTTTATACTTTGTGTTTTACGTGTTCCTCCCTCTCACTTACCACAGACAACAGGCAAGCAGTCTATCTTTTTTATGTGTGTGACCAGGCATTGACACCTGCCATTGGAGGACTGCCGAACATCTACACTCCAACACTTTCCCGTCACAATATTATATGTATATATATATATATATATATATATATATATATATATATATATATATATATATATATATATATATATATATATATATATATATATATATATATATATATATATATATATATATGCAAACAAGCCTGAATTGTCCCCAGGACTATATACAACTGAAAACTCACACCCCAGAAGTGACTCGAACCCATACTGCCAGGAGCAACGCAACTGTTATGTACAGGGACGCCTTAATCCGCTTGACCATCATCATATGGTATGCATCCCTGTACATACCAGTTGCGTTGCTCCTGGCAGTATGGGTTCGAGTCACTTCTGGGGTGTGAGTTTTCAATTGTATATAGTCCTGGGGACCATTCAGGCTTGTTTGCATTTATGTTCCTCACGTGTGCCCCAAAGAATGAGGTGATTTGATAAAATGCTATGCCCAAGATTACCATCTGAGTGCCGGCGGGGAAGTGGTTCAAATAGCTTCGGCTATCACTTCCTTATGTCCGGTCGTGATGGTCAAGCGGATTAAGGCGTCCCTGTACATACCAGTTGCGTTGCTCCTGGCAGTATGGGTTCGAGTCACTTCTGGGGTGTGAGTTTTCAGTTATATATATATATATATATATATATATATATATATATATATATATAATCTTTGGACAACACCCACCAGTGGGACTCGAACCCAGAAAGCACAACTACCTTCCAGTAGCTGGCATAACTAGTATGCTTTAACCCACTACGCCATCAGACCTTACAAAAGAAGTAGATAGTTCGAGATATATATATCTCAAACATCTCTACCTCCCGAAGGCACCAGATGAGTGAGGGGTCAGTCTGCAATTTTCGTCAAGCCACTGTCAATGTGAGAGAACTCGTGTCCAGCTTATAAGCCTATACTTGCATAAACCACAAGTGAAGATAAACAATCTTTGGACAACACCCACCAGTGGGACTCGAACCCAGAAAGCACAACTACCTTCCAGTAGCTGGCATAACTAGTATGCTTTAACCCACTACGCCATCAGACCTTACAAAAGAAGTAGATAGTTCGAGATATATATATCTCAAACATCTCTACCTCCCGAAGGCACCAGATGAGTGAGGGGTCAGTCTGCAATTTTCGTCAAGCCACTGTCAATGTGAGAGAACTCGTGTCCAGCTTATAAGCCTATACTTGCATAAACCACAAGTGAAGATAAACAATCTTTGGACAACACCCACCAGTGGGACTCGAACCCAGAAAGCACAACTACCTTCCAGTAGCTGGCATAACTAGTATGCTTTAACCCACTACGCCATCAGACCTTACAAAAGAAGTAGATAGTTCGAGATATATATATCTCAAACATCTCTACCTCCCGAAGGCACCAGATGAGTGAGGGGTCAGTCTGCAATTTTCGTCAAGCCACTGTCAATGTGAGAGAACTCGTGTCCAGCTTATAAGCCTATACTTGCATAAACCACAAGTGAAGATAAACCATCTTTGGACAACACCCACCAGTGGGACTCGAACCCAGAAAGCACAACTACCTTCCAGTAGCTGGCATAACTAGTATGCTTTAACCCACTACGCCATCAGACCTTACAAAAGAAGTAGATAGTTCGAGATATATATATCTCAAACATCTCTACCTCCCGAAGGCACCAGATGAGTGAGGGGTCAGTCTGCAATTTTCGTCAAGCCACTGTCAATGTGAGAGAACTCGTGTCCAGCTTATAAGCCTATACTTGCATAAACCACAAGTGAAGATAAACAATCTTTGGACAACACCCACCAGTGGGACTCGAACCCAGAAAGCACAACTACCTTCCAGTAGCTGGCATAACTAGTATGCTTTAACCCACTACGCCATCAGACCTTACAAAAGAAGTAGATAGTTCGAGATATATATATCTCAAACATCTCTACCTCCCGAAGGCACCAGATGAGTGAGGGGTCAGTCTGCAATTTTCGTCAAGCCACTGTCAATGTGAGAGAACTCGTGTCCAGCTTATAAGCCTATACTTGCATAAACCACAAGTGAAGATAAACAATCTTTGGACAACACCCACCAGTGGGACTCGAACCCAGAAAGCACAACTACCTTCCAGTAGCTGGCATAACTAGTATGCTTTAACCCACTACGCCATCAGACCTTACAAAAGAAGTAGATAGTTCGAGATATATATATCTCAAACATCTCTACCTCCCGAAGGCACCAGATGAGTGAGGGGTCAGTCTGCAATTTTCGTCAAGCCACTGTCAATGTGAGAGAACTCGTGTCCAGCTTATAAGCCTATACTTGCATAAACCACAAGTGAAGATAAACAATCTTTGGACAACACCCACCAGTGGGACTCGAACCCAGAAAGCACAACTACCTTCCAGTAGCTGGCATAACTAGTATGCTTTAACCCACTACGCCATCAGACCTTACAAAAGAAGTAGATAGTTCGAGATATATATATCTCAAACATCTCTACCTCCCGAAGGCACCAGATGAGTGAGGGGTCAGTCTGCAATTTTCGTCAAGCCACTGTCAATGTGAGAGAACTCGTGTCCAGCTTATAAGCCTATACTTGCATAAACCACAAGTGAAGATAAACAATCTTTGGACAACACCCACCAGTGGGACTCGAACCCAGAAAGCACAACTACCTTCCAGTAGCTGGCATAACTAGTATGCTTTAACCCACTACGCCATCAGACCTTACAAAAGAAGTAGATAGTTCGAGATATATATATCTCAAACATCTCTACCTCCCGAAGGCACCAGATGAGTGAGGGGTCAGTCTGCAATTTTCGTCAAGCCACTGTCAATGTGAGAGAACTCGTGTCCAGCTTATAAGCCTATACTTGCATAAACCACAAGTGAAGATAAACAATCTTTGGACAACACCCACCAGTGGGACTCGAACCCAGAAAGCACAACTACCTTCCAGTAGCTGGCATAACTAGTATGCTTTAACCCACTACGCCATCAGACCTTACAAAAGAAGTAGATAGTTCGAGATATATATATCTCAAACATCTCTACCTCCCGAAGGCACCAGATGAGTGAGGGGTCAGTCTGCAATTTTCGTCAAGCCACTGTCAATGTGAGAGAACTCGTGTCCAGCTTATAAGCCTATACTTGCATAAACCACAAGTGAAGATAAACAATCTTTGGACAACACCAACACCTTTGGTGGGTGTTGTCCAAAGATTGTTTATCTTCACTTGTGGTTTATGCAAGTATAGGCTTATAAGCTGGACACGAGTTCTCTCACATTGACAGTGGCTTGACGAAAATTGCAGACTGACCCCTCACTCATCTGGTGCCTTCGGGAGGTAGAGATGTTTGAGATATATATATCTCGAACTATCTACTTCTTTTGTAAGGTCTGATGGCGTAGTGGGTTAAAGCATACTAGTTATGCCAGCTACTGGAAGGTAGTTGTGCTTTCTGGGTTCGAGTCCCACTGGTGGGTGTTGTCCAAAGATTGTTTATCTTCACTTGTGGTTTATGCAAGTATAGGCTTATAAGCTGGACACGAGTTCTCTCACATTGACAGTGGCTTGACAAAAATTGCAGACTGACCCCTCACTCATCTGGTGCCTTCGGGAGGTAGAGATGTTTGAGATATATATATCTCGAACTATCTACTTCTTTTGTAAGGTCTGATGGCGTAGTGGGTTAAAGCATACTAGTTATGCCAGCTACTGGAAGGTAGTTGTGCTTTCTGGGTTCGAGTCCCACTGGTGGGTGTTGTCCAAAGATTGTTTATCTTCACTTGTGGTTTATGCAAGTATAGGCTTATAAGCTGGACACGAGTTCTCTCACATTGACAGTGGCTTGACGAAAATTGCAGACTGACCCCTCACTCATCTGGTGCCTTCGGGAGGTAGAGATGTTTGAGATATATATATCTCGAACTATCTACTTCTTTTGTAAGGTCTGATGGCGTAGTGGGTTAAAGCATACTAGTTATGCCAGCTACTGGAAGGTAGTTGTGCTTTCTGGGTTCGAGTCCCACTGGTGGGTGTTGTCCAAAGATTGTTTATCTTCACTTGTGGTTTATGCAAGTATAGGCTTATAAGCTGGACACGAGTTCTCTCACATTGACAGTGGCTTGACGAAAATTGCAGACTGACCCCTCACTCATCTGGTGCCTTCGGGAGGTAGAGATGTTTGAGATATATATATCTCGAACTATCTACTTCTTTTGTAAGGTCTGATGGCGTAGTGGGTTAAAGCATACTAGTTATGCCAGCTACTGGAAGGTAGTTGTGCTTTCTGGGTTCGAGTCCCACTGGTGGGTGTTGTCCAAAGATTGTTTATCTTCACTTGTGGTTTATGCAAGTATAGGCTTATAAGCTGGACACGAGTTCTCTCACATTGACAGTGGCTTGACGAAAATTGCAGACTGACCCCTCACTCATCTGGTGCCTTCGGGAGGTAGAGATTTTTGAGATATATATATCTCGAACTATCTACTTCTTTTGTAAGGTCTGATGGCGTAGTGGGTTAAAGCATACTAGTTATGCCAGCTACTGGAAGGTAGTTGTGCTTTCTGGGTTCGAGTCCCACTGGTGGGTGTTGTCCAAAGATTGTTTATCTTCACTTGTGGTTTATGCAAGTATAGGCTTATAAGCTGGACACGAGTTCTCTCACATTGACAGTGGCTTGACGAAAATTGCAGACTGACCCCTCACTCATCTGGTGCCTTCGGGAGGTAGAGATGTTTGAGATATATATATCTCGAACTATCTACTTCTTTTGTAAGGTCTGATGGCGTAGTGGGTTAAAGCATACTAGTTATGCCAGCTACTGGAAGGTAGTTGTGCTTTCTGGGTTCGAGTCCCACTGGTGGGTGTTGTCCAAAGATTGTTTATCTTCACTTGTGGTTTATGCAAGTATAGGCTTATAAGCTGGACACGAGTTCTCTCACATTGACAGTGGCTTGACGAAAATTGCAGACTGACCCCTCACTCATCTGGTGCCTTCGGGAGGTAGAGATGTTTGAGATATATATATCTCGAACTATCTACTTCTTTTGTAAGGTCTGATGGCGTAGTGGGTTAAAGCATACTAGTTATGCCAGCTACTGGAAGGTAGTTGTGCTTTCTGGGTTCGAGTCCCACTGGTGGGTGTTGTCCAAAGATTGTTTATCTTCACTTGTGGTTTATGCAAGTATAGGCTTATAAGCTGGACACGAGTTCTCTCACATTGACAGTGGCTTGACGAAAATTGCAGACTGACCCCTCACTCATCTGGTGCCTTCGGGAGGTAGAGATGTTTGAGATATATATATCTCGAACTATCTACTTCTTTTGTAAGGTCTGATGGCGTAGTGGGTTAAAGCATACTAGTTATGCCAGCTACTAGAAGGTAGTTGTGCTTTCTGGGTTCGAGTCCCACTGGTGGGTGTTGTCCAAAGATTGTTTATCTTCACTTGTGGTTTATGCAAGTATAGGCTTATATATATATATATATATATATATATATATATATATATACATACAACTTTAGAACACTTTCCCACCAGGAGACTCGAACCCTAGCCAGCACAGAAGCCTTCCAGCAACTGGCATAACAGGTACGCCTTAACCCTCTGCACCACCGCTCAGACCCTTAAAAGAGATGGTAATTTCGGAGTATTTAAATCCCCCAAAGATCAACACCTCCCAAGGGCACCAGAGCAAGTGAGGGGTCATTTAGACGTTAATTTCATCAAGTCCCTGTTAATATGGGAAGACACAGTGTCTCTGCTTAAGGCACAACTCTCCTAAACACGAGAGTTAAGTATACAACTTTAGAACACTTTCCCACCAGGAGACTCGAACCCTAGCCAGCACAGAAGCCTTCCAGCAACTGGCATAACAGGTACGCCTTAACCCTCTGCACCACCGCTCAGACCCTTAAAAGAGATGGTAATTTCGGAGTATTTAAATCCCCCAAAGATCAACACCTCCCAAGGGCACCAGAGCAAGTGAGGGGTCATTTAGACGTTAATTTCATCAAGTCCCTGTTAATATGGGAAGACACAGTGTCTCTGCTTAAGGCACAACTCTCCTAAACACGAGAGTTAAGTATACAACTTTAGAACACTTTCCCACCAGGAGACTCGAACCCTAGCCAGCACAGAAGCCTTCCAGCAACTGGCATAACAGGTACGCCTTAACCCTCTGCACCACCGCTCAGACCCTTAAAAGAGATGGTAATTTCGGAGTATTTAAATCCCCCAAAGATCAACACCTCCCAAGGGCACCAGAGCAAGTGAGGGGTCATTTAGACGTTAATTTCATCAAGTCCCTGTTAATATGGGAAGACACAGTGTCTCTCCTTAAGGCACAACTCTCCTAAACACGAGAGTTAAGTATACAACTTTAGAACACTTTCCCACCAGGAGACTCGAACCCTAGCCAGCACAGAAGCCTTCCAGCAACTGGCATAACAGGTACGCCTTAACCCTCTGCACCACCGCTCAGACCCTTAAAAGAGATGGTAATTTCGGAGTATTTAAATCCCCCAAAGATCAACACCTCCCAAGGGCACCAGAGCAAGTGAGGGGTCATTTAGACGTTAATTTCATCAAGTCCCTGTTAATATGGGAAGACACAGTGTCTCTGCTTAAGGCACAACTCTCCTAAACACGAGAGTTAAGTATACAACTTTAGAACACTTTCCCACCAGGAGACTCGAACCCTAGCCAGCACAGAAGCCTTCCAGCAACTGGCATAACAGGTACGCCTTAACCCTCTGCACCACCGCTCAGACCCTTAAAAGAGATGGTAATTTCGGAGTATTTAAATCCCCCAAAGATCAACACCTCCCAAGGGCACCAGAGCAAGTGAGGGGTCATTTAGACGTTAATTTCATCAAGTCCCTGTTAATATGGGAAGACACAGTGTCTCTGCTTAAGGCACAACTCTCCTAAACACGAGAGTTAAGTATACAACTTTAGAACACTTTCCCACCAGGAGACTCGAACCCTAGCCAGCACAGAAGCCTTCCAGCAACTGGCATAACAGGTACGCCTTAACCCTCTGCACCACCGCTCAGACCCTTAAAAGAGATGGTAATAGTAGAGGGCGCTGAGGTGCAGAGGTGCAGGTGTGCAGTCGGCGGGTCACCAATCAGAAGCAGGCAGGCTGGGAATGGTAGTTTGCTGGTTGATGACAGTGGCGAGCCGGCATGGAGGGAGTGTGGAGTAGGGGGGAGTTTAGGGTACCTTTGCCTCCTGGTCAAAACGTTTTGTGCTACTGGTAGACGTATCTTGAAGGTAGCATCTTATTGTTGTATGTATATAAGTAACTTTATGTAGGGAAGAGCAGGCTATATATATATATATGTCGTACCTAGTAGCCAGAACTCACTTCTGAGCCTACTATGCAAGGCCCAATTTGCCTAATAAGCCAAGTTTTCATGAATTAATTGCTTTTCGACTACCTAACCTACCTAACCTAACCTAACCTAACTTTTTCGGCTACCTAACCTAACCTAACCTATAAAGATAGGTTAGGTTAGGTTAGGTAGGGTTGGTTAGGTTCGGTCATATATCTACGTTAATTTTAACTCCAATAAAAAAAAATTGACCTCTTACATAATGAAATGGGTTGCTTTATCATTTCGTAAGAAAAAATTTAGAGAAAATATATTAATTCATGAAAACTTGGCTTATTAGGCAAATCGGGCCTTGCATTGTAGGCTGAAAAGTGAGTTCTGGCTACTAGGTACGACATATATATATATATATATATATATATATATATATATATATATATATATATATATATATATATATATATATATATACAAAGAAGCTTGAATGGTCCTCAAGCAAGTATGTAGCAGCAAACTTCTCACCTCAGAAGGATTTGAACCCAGACAGCCAGGGATCGTTGCCTTGGTCCATCTGCCTGTCTCCCATATTTCCATCTATCTGCATTTTTCTATCCATTCATATTCCCAAACTTCTATCTGCATAGCTATCCATATATCTACTCATCTATTCATCTATTAATCCATCATCCTATCTATTCATCTCGCTTTCTACCTATCTATATAGTTAACGATATGTTCACCCAGCAAACGGTTTTTAGTTATCAAAATGTTTTAAATATATTTTTTCTCGTATTTGTCATGTTTAGATTTTATTTCATCGACGTTTTTAGAGAATTTGTAAAAATTATTTTAAAACGTTAGGGAATAACGTTTTATAAAACGTGTTTTAATGTTGACCAGACCACACATTAGAAGGTGAAGGGACGACGACGTTTCGATCCGTCCTGGACCATTCTCAAGTCGATTGAGTCGAATTGAACCCAGTCGACTTGAGAATGGTCCAGGACGAACCGAAACGTCGTCCTCCCTTCACCTTCTAGTCTGGTCAACATACTTCAGCCATGTTATTGTGACCCATCGTCTGCAACGTGTTTTAATGTTTATGATGTTAATGTTTTAATGAAAACCTTTTACAATGTTAATGCTATTCATTTATTTATCGGAATTATTAGGAATAATAAAATTTATTCAATTCAGATGAGATAGAGGGAGAAAGAAAGAGAGAGAGAGAGAGAGAGAGAGAGAGAGAGAGAGAGAGAGAGAGAGAGAGAGAGAGAGAGAGAGAGAGAGAGAGAGAGAGAGAGAGAGAGAGAGAGAGAGAGAGGTGAGAGGAGAGAGAGGGAGAGAGAAAGCGTCTCAGACACAGAACGACAGAGACAGAGAAAAACAGAGTGAGACAGATACAGCAACAGATAGAAAAACAGAGACAGAGACAAAGAGAGAGACAGAGAGACAGAGACAAAGACAAAGAGAAAGAGACAGAGGGAGACAGAGAGTGGAGATAGATAGACACAGACAAAGAGAGAGAAAATCATTGATCATGGTCTGGTGATCAGGTGACCTGTTTTCCCTGTTGCACCTGGGTGGAAGGTTTGCCCACCACTGCTTGCCTCCTCACTCTCAATCTTGCTCTGAGGAATGCCAGAGTCAGAAACTACGTTCGACATTCTCTAATTTTTCTAATGTGGTTTTTCCGAATGCTTGGATCTCTTTATTTGTGATCGTTGATGAATGCATGTATATATATATATATATATATATATATATATATATATATATATATATATATATATATATATATATATATATATATATATATATATATATATATATATATATATATATATATATATATATATATATATGTCGTACCTAGTAGCCAGAACTCACTTCTCAGCCTACTATTCAAGGCCCGATTTGCCTAATAAGCCAAGTTTTCCTGAATTAATATATTTACTAAAAAAAATTTCCTATGAAATGATAAAGCTACCCTTTTCACTATGTATGAGGTCAATTTTTTTTTATTGGAGTTAAAATTAACGTAGATATATGACCGAACCTAACCAACCCTACCTAACCTAACCTAACCTATATATATAGGTAAGGTTAGGTTAGGTAGCCAAAAAAAGCTAGGTTAGGTTAGGTAGGTTAGGTAAACGAAAAAACATTAATTCATGAAAACTTGGCTTATTAGGCAAATCGGGCCTTGCATAGTAGGCTGAGAAGTGAGTTCTGGCTACTAGGTACGACATATATATATATATATATATATATATATATATATATATATATATATATATATATATATATATGTCGTACCTAGTAGCCAGAATGCACTTCTGGGCCTACTATGCAAGGCCCGATTTGCCTAATAAGCCAAGTTTTCCTGAATTATAATATTTTCTCCAATTTTTTTCTTATGAAATGATAAAGCTACCCATTTCATTATGTATGAGGTAAAAAAAAATTATTGGAGTTAAAATTAACGTAGATATATGACCGAACCTAACCAACCCTACCTAACCTAACCTAACCTATCTCTGTAGGTTAGGTTCGGTTAGGTAGCCGAAAAAGTTAGGTTAGGTTAGGTTAGGTAGGTTAGGTAGTCGAAAAACAATTAATTCATGAAAACTTGCCTTATTAGGCAAATTTGGCCTTGCATAGTAGGCTGAGAAGTGCGTTCTGGCTACTAGGTACGACATATATATATATATATATATATATATATATATATATATATATATATATATATATATATATATATATATGTGTGTGTGTGTGTGTGTGTGTGTGTGTGTGTGTGTGTGTGTGTGTGTGTTGTACCTAATAGCCAGAACGCAGTTCTTGGCCTACTATGCATGGCCCGATTTGCTAAAAAGCCAAGTTTTTCAGAATATATATATTTTCAAATTTTTCTCTTATGAAATGATAAATCTGCCCATTTCATTATGTATAAGTTATTTTGTTTAAATTTGAGTTAAAACTAACGTATATATATATGACCGAATCTAACCAACCCTTCCTAATCTAACCTAACCTATCTAAACCTAACCTAAACTAACACAACTACGTCAATAATTTATGTTCCTAATATAGTATAATAATAATAATTCAAATAAACTAATTGGAAACAATTTATTGAAAATAATAAAAAAAATCACTCGGCCTATTAGGCAAATCGGGCCTTGTATAGTAGGCCGAGAAGTGTGTTCTGGCTACTAGGTACGACATATATCTATATATATATATATATATATATATATATATATATATATATATATATATATATATATATATATATATATATATATATATATATATATATATATATATATATATATGTCGTTAGGTTGTCGTTAAGTATGTGTTAGGCACTAATGTTTGCAAGTGGCGTCAGGGACTGTTGTTCTGCACTGGGGAGACGGTGAAGGCACCGCTGGAGCTGCTCCGGTGCTGGCTCCACGAGACCCAGCGAGTGTACGGCGACCGCCTCCTGGAGGAGAAAGACATGGAGATGCTCAACAAGCTCCAGGTTGATGTCACCAAGAAGATATTTGAGGTAGGTCCTCGTGAAGGCATAACAAATAATGTCGCAACAAACTAAAAATAATGCAAGTTTTAATTATTAAATTTATTTAAATTTTAATGTAAATGGCCTATTTCAATTTATATTAATGGTTTCGCTTTTACTTGCTACTCAAAATCTTCCATGTAATTTTAAGTATTTTATTTGAATACGAATTGTAGGAACCTTTTAGTTTGGAAAAGCAAGCCTTTTATCCTTTAGTTAGGCCCTAAACGTTATGACGAGAAGCATACAGGTAAGGTTCATGAGAATTCTTGTTTCATAATAGTAATGGAAGAGGAATATAAACTTTCCTTCAGAGAAATATTGTTATGAAATTATTTATTGCATGACTTATTAGAAAGGAATGCAAATATTTTGTGTACAAAGAATAATATTTTGAGTCGCATTGAGTAGAAAAAAAAGAGCATGCATGCTAGTTGATATGAAGTATTTTTTTCATAGACTTGCAACATAGGTTTGTTACAGAATTTGTATAATACACAGTATCAGTAAAGAGTCAAGTGGACAACATAATTAGCAACCTGTAATTTTTTCTCTAGTATTACTCTCATTTTTTAATCCCCTTTTCCCGTCCAAGAGCGACGATGAAGAGAAAGAGATGGTGATAGAGGTATCTATTTTTGTGTACTACTGGTAACGCTTCCTAGCTGAGGAGAGCTGCTCAAGTCTCCTAGGAGCTTCGCACTCCTACCTGCTGTACTTTAGCAGCCTCCAAGCCTGCACTCTCCTTCTGTCGTTCATCTTGGCTTTGCTTTAAATGTCATAAATTTACATATACTCGACAAAAAAAACTTAAAATTCTTTTAAAAAGGTATTTTAGCATGTATAATACTGCACTGTAGCAGATATATATATATATATATATATATATATATATATATATATATATATATATATATATATATATATATATATATATATATATATATATATATATAATCCCCATTAAACAGCATGGATATATAATTATGATAATATAAATTATAAATAAAGAATATTTATTAAATATGACAAATTAGATTTCTTCCATAAATAACTGGAAGCTACAATTAGCATTTTCCTAAAATGGTTCGCGACACCATTGTTCCGCCATTATTTCCTAAATAAGTATATATATAATTATATATATAATATATGCAATTTGACGATCACGAAACACTGATCATTTGTATGTGGAAAATCCACAGAGAAACTGAAAAAAAAGATGAACGTTTCGGCCGATCAAGGCCGTTGTCAACACCAGACAACGGCCTTGATCGGCCGAAACGTTCATCTTTCTTTTCCGTTTCTCTGTGGATTTTCTGCATATAAAATAAGTATATAGTATATATATATATATATATATATATATATATATATATATATATATATATATATATATATATATATATATATATATATATATAAACCTAGTAGGGGTACCACCTCTGGTGCAAGTGTAGGGACCCATAGCCTCCGAGAAGAAAATAAAGAGTACTCAGAGAAGACCTTGTGGATCCTCACTGAACACTTTGATATTTTCTTCTCCTACCACCTTTTTCCTACCTCCTACCCACCTACCATTCTCCTTTCTTCTCATATATATATATATATATATATATATATATATATATATATATATATATATATATATATATAAGCCTATACTTGCATAAACCACAAGTGAAGATAAACAATCTTTGGACAACACCCACCAGTGGGACTCTAACCCAGAAAGCACAACTACCTTCCAGTAGCTGGCATAACTAGTATGCTTTAACCCACTACGCCATCAGACCTTACAAAAGAAGTAGATAGTTCGAGATATATATATCTCAAACATCTCTACCTCCCGAAGGCACCAGATGAGTGAGGGGTCAGTCTGCAATTTTCGTCAAGCCACTGTCAATGTGAGAGAACTCGTGTCCAGCTTATAAGCCTATACTTGCATAAACCACAAGTGAAGATAAACAATCTTTGGACAACACCCACCAGTGGGACTCGAACCCAGAAAGCACAACTACCTTCCAGTAGCTGGCATAACTAGTATGCTTTAACCCACTACGCCATCAGACCTTACAAAAGAAGTAGATAGTTCGAGATATATATATCTCAAACATCTCTACCTCCCGAAGGCACCAGATGAGTGAGGGGTCAGTCTGCAATTTTCGTCAAGCCACTGTCAATGTGAGAGAACTCGTGTCCAGCTTATAAGCCTATACTTGCATAAACCACAAGTGAAGATAAACAATCTTTGGACAACACCCACCAGTGGGACTCGAACCCAGAAAGCACAACTACCTTCCAGTAGCTGGCATAACTAGTATGCTTTAACCCACTACGCCATCAGACCTTACAAAAGAAGTAGATAGTTCGAGATATATATATCTCAAACATCTCTACCTCCCGAAGGCACCAGATGAGTGAGGGGTCAGTCTGCAATTTTCGTCAAGCCACTGTCAATGTGAGAGAACTCGTGTCCAGCTTATAAGCCTATACTTGCATAAACCACAAGTGAAGATAAACAATCTTTGGACAACACCCACCAGTGGGACTCGAACCCAGAAAGCACAACTACCTTCCAGTAGCTGGCATAACTAGTATGCTTTAACCCACTACGCCATCAGACCTTACAAAAAAAGTAGATAGTTCGAGATATATATATCTCAAACATCTCTACCTCCCGAAGGCACCAGATGAGTGAGGGGTCAGTCTGCAATTTTCGTCAAGCCACTGTCAATGTGAGAGAACTCGTGTCCAGCTTATAAGCCTATACTTGCATAAACCACAAGTGAAGATAAACAATCTTTGGACAACACCCACCAGTGGGACTCGAACCCAGAAAGCACAACTACCTTCCAGTAGCTGGCATAACTAGTATGCTTTAACCCACTACGCCATCAGACCTTACAAAAGAAGTAGATAGTTCGAGATATATATATCTCAAACATCTCTACCTCCCGAAGGCACCAGATGAGTGAGGGGTCAGTCTGCAATTTTCGTCAAGCCACTGTCAATGTGAGAGAACTCGTGTCCAGCTTATAAGCCTATACTTGCATAAACCACAAGTGAAGATAAACAATCTTTGGACAACACCCACCAGTGGGACTCGAACCCAGAAAGCACAACTACCTTCCAGTAGCTGGCATAACTAGTATGCTTTAACCCACTACGCCATCAGACCTTACAAAAGAAGTAGATAGTTCGAGATATATATATCTCAAACATCTCTACCTCCCGAAGGCACCAGATGAGTGAGGGGTCAGTCTGCAATTTTCGTCAAGCCACTGTCAATGTGAGAGAACTCGTGTCCAGCTTATAAGCCTATACTTGCATAAACCACAAGTGAAGATAAACAATCTTTGGACAACACCCACCAGTGGGACTCGAACCCAGAAAGCACAACTACCTTCCAGTAGCTGGCATAACTAGTATGCTTTAACCCACTACGCCATCAGACCTTACAAAAGAAGTAGATAGTTCGAGATATATATATCTCAAACATCTCTACCTCCCGAAGGCACCAGATGAGTGAGGGGTCAGTCTGCAATTTTCGTCAAGCCACTGTCAATGTGAGAGAACTCGTGTCCAGCTTATAAGCCTATACTTGCATAAACCACAAGTGAAGATAAACAATCTTTGGACAACACCCACCAGTGGGACTCGAACCCAGAAAGCACAACTACCTTCCAGTAGCTGGCATAACTAGTATGCTTTAACCCACTACGCCATCAGACCTTACAAAAGAAGTAGATAGTTCGAGATATATATATCTCAAACATCTCTACCTCCCGAAGGCACCAGATGAGTGAGGGGTCAGTCTGCAATTTTCGTCAAGCCACTGTCAATGTGAGAGAACTCGTGTCCAGCTTATAAGCCTATACTTGCATAAACCACAAGTGAAGATAAACAATCTTTGGACAACACCCACCAGTGGGACTCGAACCCAGAAAGTACAACTACCTTCCAGTAGCTGGCATAACTAGTATGCTTTAACCCACTACGCCATCAGACCTTACAAAAGAAGTAGATAGTTCGAGATATATATATCTCAAACATCTCTACCTCCCGAAGGCACCAGATGAGTGAGGGGTCAGTCTGCAATTTTCGTCAAGCCACTGTCAATGTGAGAGAACTCGTGTCCAGCTTATAAGCCTATACTTGCATAAACCACAAGTGAAGATAAACAATCTTTGGACAACACCCACCAGTGGGACTCGAACCCAGAAAGCACAACTACCTTCCAGTAGCTGGCATAACTAGTATGCTTTAACCCACTACGCCATCAGACCTTACAAAA
This sequence comes from Procambarus clarkii, assembly GCF_040958095.1. NCBI lineage: Eukaryota > Metazoa > Arthropoda > Malacostraca > Decapoda > Cambaridae > Procambarus > Procambarus clarkii. The sequence goes on from NC_091174.1 coordinate 30,714,252, forward strand.
GAAGTAGATAGTTCGAGATATATATATCTCAAACATCTCTACCTCCCGAAGGCACCAGATGAGTGAGGGGTCAGTCTGCAATTTTCGTCAAGCCACTGTCAATGTGAGAGAACTCGTGTCCAGCTTATAAGCCTATACTTGCATAAACCACAAGTGAAGATAAACAATCTTTGGACAACACCCACCAGTGGGACTCGAACCCAGAAAGCACAACTACCTTCCAGTAGCTGGCATAACTAGTATGCTTTAACCCACTACGCCATCAGACCTTACAAAAGAAGTAGATAGTTCGAGATATATATATCTCAAACATCTCTACCTCCCGAAGGCACCAGATGAGTGAGGGGTCAGTCTGCAATTTTCGTCAAGCCACTGTCAATGTGAGAGAACTCGTGTCCAGCTTATAAGCCTATACTTGCATAAACCACAAGTGAAGATAAACAATCTTTGGACAACACCCACCAGTGGGACTCGAACCCAGAAAGCACAACTACCTTCCAGTAGCTGGCATAACTAGTATGCTTTAACCCACTACGCCATCAGACCTTACAAAAGAAGTAGATAGTTCGAGATATATATATCTCAAACATCTCTACCTCCCGAAGGCACCAGATGAGTGAGGGGTCAGTCTGCAATTTTCGTCAAGCCACTGTCAATGTGAGAGAACTCGTGTCCAGCTTATAAGCCTATACTTGCATAAACCACAAGTGAAGATAAACAATCTTTGGACAACACCCACCAGTGGGACTCGAACCCAGAAAGCACAACTACCTTCCAGTAGCTGGCATAACTAGTATGCTTTAACCCACTACGCCATCAGACCTTACAAAAGAAGTAGATAGTTCGAGATATATATATCTCAAACATCTCTACCTCCCGAAGGCACCAGATGAGTGAGGGGTCAGTCTGCAATTTTCGTCAAGCCACTGTCAATGTGAGAGAACTCGTGTCCAGCTTATAAGCCTATACTTGCATAAACCACAAGTGAAGATAAACAATCTTTGGACAACACCCACCAGTGGGACTCGAACCCAGAAAGCACAACTACCTTCCAGTAGCTGGCATAACTAGTATGCTTTAACCCACTATGCCATCAGACCTTACAAAAGAAGTAGATAGTTCGAGATATATATATCTCAAACATCTCTACCTCCCGAAGGCACCAGATGAGTGAGGGGTCAGTCTGCAATTTTCGTCAAGCCACTGTCAATGTGAGAGAACTCGTGTCCAGCTTATAAGCCTATACTTGCATAAACCACAAGTGAAGATAAACAATCTTTGGACAACACCCACCAGTGGGACTCGAACCCAGAAAGCACAACTACCTTCCAGTAGCTGGCATAACTAGTATGCTTTAACCCACTACGCCATCAGACCTTACAAAAGAAGTAGATAGTTCGAGATATATATATCTCAAAAATCTCTACCTCCCGAAGGCACCAGATGAGTGAGGGGTCAGTCTGCAATTTTCGTCAAGCCACTGTCAATGTGAGAGAACTCGTGTCCAGCTTATAAGCCTATACTTGCATAAACCACAAGTGAAGATAAACAATCTTTGGACAACACCCACCAGTGGGACTCGAACCCAGAAAGCACAACTACCTTCCAGTAGCTGGCATAACTAGTATGCTTTAACCCACTACGCCATCAGACCTTACAAAAGAAGTAGATAGTTCGAGATATATATATCTCAAACATCTCTACCTCCCGAAGGCACCAGATGAGTGAGGGGTCAGTCTGCAATTTTCGTCAAGCCACTGTCAATGTGAGAGAACTCGTGTCCAGCTTATAAGCCTATACTTGCATAAACCACAAGTGAAGATAAACAATCTTTGGACAACACCCACCAGTGGGACTCGAACCCAGAAAGCACAACTACCTTCCAGTAGCTGGCATAACTAGTATGCTTTAACCCACTACGCCATCAGACCTTACAAAAGAAGTAGATAGTTCGAGATATATATATCTCAAACATCTCTACCTCCCGAAGGCACCAGATGAGTGAGGGGTCAGTCTGCAATTTTCGTCAAGCCACTGTCAATGTGAGAGAACTCGTGTCCAGCTTATAAGCCTATACTTGCATAAACCACAAGTGAAGATAAACAATCTTTGGACAACACCCACCAGTGGGACTCGAACCCAGAAAGCACAACTACCTTCCAGTAGCTGGCATAACTAGTATGCTTTAACCCACTACGCCATCAGACCTTACAAAAGAAGTAGATAGTTCGAGATATATAGTAGATAGTAGATAGTAGAAGAAGTAGATAGTAGAACTATCTACTTCTTTTGTAAGGTCTGATGGCGTAGTGGGTTAAAGCATACTAGTTATGCCAGCTACTGGAAGGTAGTTGTGCTTTCTGGGTTCGAGTCCCACTGGTGGGTGTTGTCCAAAGATTGTTTATCTTCACTTGTGGTTTATGCAAGTATAGGCTTATAAGCTGGACACGAGTTCTCTCACATTGACAGTGGCTTGACGAAAATTGCAGACTGACCCCTCACTCATCTGGTGCCTTCGGGAGGTAGAGATGTTTGAGATATATATATCTCGAACTATCTACTTCTTTTGTAAGGTCTGATGGCGTAGTGGGTTAAAGCATACTAGTTATGCCAGCTACTGGAAGGTAGTTGTGCTTTCTGGGTTCGAGTCCCACTGGTGGGTGTTGTCCAAAGATTGTTTATCTTCACTTGTGGTTTATGCAAGTATAGGCTTATAAGCTGGACACGAGTTCTCTCACATTGACAGTGGCTTGACGAAAATTGCAGACTGACCCCTCACTCATCTGGTGCCTTCGGGAGGTAGAGATGTTTGAGATATATATATCTCGAACTATCTACTTCTTTTGTAAGGTCTGATGGCGTAGTGGGTTAAAGCATACTAGTTATGCCAGCTACTGGAAGGTAGTTGTGCTTTCTGGGTTCGAGTCCCACTGGTGGGTGTTGTCCAAAGATTGTTTATCTTCACTTGTGGTTTATGCAAGTATAGGCTTATAAGCTGGACACGAGTTCTCTCACATTGACAGTGGCTTGACGAAAATTGCAGACTGACCCCTCACTCATCTGGTGCCTTCGGGAGGTAGAGATGTTTGAGATATATATATCTCGAACTATCTACTTCTTTTGTAAGGTCTGATGGCGTAGTGGGTTAAAGCATACTAGTTATGCCAGCTACTGGAAGGTAGTTGTGCTTTCTGGATTCGAGTCCCACTGGTGGGTGTTGTCCAAAGATTGTTTATCTTCACTTGTGGTTTATGCAAGTATAGGCTTATAAGCTGGACACGAGTTCTCTCACATTGACAGTGGCTTGACGAAAATTGCAGACTGACCCCTCACTCATCTGGTGCCTTCGGGAGGTAGAGATGTTTGAGATATATATATCTCGAACTATCTACTTCTTTTGTAAGGTCTGATGGCGTAGTGGGTTAAAGCATACTAGTTATGCCAGCTACTGGAAGGAAGTTGTGCTTTCTGGGTTCGAGTCCCACTGGTGGGTGTTGTCCAAAGATTGTTTATCTTCACTTGTGGTTTATGCAAGTATAGGCTTATAAGCTGGACACGAGTTCTCTCACATTGACAGTGGCTTGACGAAAATTGCAGACTGACCCCTCACTCATCTGGTGCCTTCGGGAGGTAGAGATGTTTGAGATATATATATCTCGAACTATCTACTTCTTTTGTAAGGTCTGATGGCGTAGTGGGTTAAAGCATACTAGTTATGCCAGCTACTGGAAGGTAGTTGTGCTTTCTGGGTTCGAGTCCCACTGGTGGGTGTTGTCCAAAGATTGTTTATCTTCACTTGTGGTTTATGCAAGTATAGGCTTATAAGCTGGACACGAGTTCTCTCACATTGACAGTGGCTTGACGAAAATTGCAGACTGACCCCTCACTCATCTGGTGCCTTCGGGAGGTAGAGATGTTTGAGATATATATATCTCGAACTATCTACTTCTTTTGTAAGGTCTGATGGCGTAGTGGGTTAAAGCATACTAGTTATGCCAGCTACTGGAAGGTAGTTGTGCTTTCTGGGTTCGAGTCCCACTGGTGGGTGTTGTCCAAAGATTGTTTATCTTCACTTGTGGTTTATGCAAGTATAGGCTTATAAGCTGGACACGAGTTCTCTCACATTGACAGTGGCTTGACGAAAATTGCAGACTGACCCCTCACTCATCTGGTGCCTTCGGGAGGTAGAGATGTTTGAGATATATATATCTCGAACTATCTACTTCTTTTGTAAGGTCTGATGGCGTAGTGGGTTAAAGCATACTAGTTATGCCAGCTACTGGAAGGTAGTTGTGCTTTCTGGGTTCGAGTCCCACTGGTGGGTGTTGTCCAAAGATTGTTTATCTTCACTTGTGGTTTATGCAAGTATAGGCTTATAAGCTGGACACGAGTTCTCTCACATTGACAGTGGCTTGACGAAAATTGCAGACTGACCCCTCACTCATCTGGTGCCTTCGGGAGGTAGAGATGTTTGAGATATATATATCTCGAACTATCTACTTCTTTTGTAAGGTCTGATGGCGTAGTGGGTTAAAGCATACTAGTTATGCCAGCTACTGGAAGGTAGTTGTGCTTTCTGGGTTCGAGTCCCACTGGTGGGTGTTGTCCAAAGATTGTTTATCTTCACTTGTGGTTTATGCAAGTATAGGCTTATAAGCTGGACACGAGTTCTCTCACATTGACAGTGGCTTGACGAAAATTGCAGACTGACCCCTCACTCATCTGGTGCCTTCGGGAGGTAGAGATGTTTGAGATATATATATCTCGAACTATCTACTTCTTTTGTAAGGTCTGATGGCGTAGTGGGTTAAAGCATACTAGTTATGCCAGCTACTGGAAGGTAGTTGTGCTTTCTGGGTTCGAGTCCCACTGGTGGGTGTTGTCCAAAGATTGTTTATCTTCACTTGTGGTTTATGCAAGTATAGGCTTATAAGCTGGACACGAGTTCTCTCACATTGACAGTGGCTTGACGAAAATTGCAGACTGACCCCTCACTCATCTGGTGCCTTCGGGAGGTAGAGATGTTTGAGATATATATATCTCGAACTATCTACTTCTTTTGTAAGGTCTGATGGCGTAGTGGGTTAAAGCATACTAGTTATGCCAGCTACTGGAAGGTAGTTGTGCTTTCTGGGTTCGAGTCCCACTGGTGGGTGTTGTCCAAAGATTGTTTATCTTCACTTGTGGTTTATGCAAGTATAGGCTTATAAGCTGGACACGAGTTCTCTCACATTGACAGTGGCTTGACGAAAATTGCAGACTGACCCCTCACTCATCTGGTGCCTTCGGGAGGTAGAGATGTTTGAGATATATATATCTCGAACTATCTACTTCTTTTGTAAGGTCTGATGGCGTAGTGGGTTAAAGCATACTAGTTATGCCAGCTACTGGAAGGTAGTTGTGCTTTCTGGGTTCGAGTCCCACTGGTGGGTGTTGTCCAAAGATTGTTTATCTTCACTTGTGGTTTATGCAAGTATAGGCTTATAAGCTGGACACGAGTTCTCTCACATTGACAGTGGCTTGACGAAAATTGCAGACTGACCCCTCACTCATCTGGTGCCTTCGGGAGGTAGAGATGTTTGAGATATATATATCTCGAACTATCTACTTCTTTTGTAAGGTCTGATGGCGTAGTGGGTTAAAGCATACTAGTTATGCCAGCTACTGGAAGGTAGTTGTGCTTTCTGGGTTCGAGTCCCACTGGTGGGTGTTGTCCAAAGATTGTTTATCTTCACTTGTGGTTTATGCAAGTATAGGCTTATAAGCTGGACACGAGTTCTCTCACATTGACAGTGGCTTGACGAAAATTGCAGACTGACCCCTCACTCATCTGGTGCCTTCGGGAGGTAGAGATGTTTGAGATATATATATCTCGAACTATCTACTTCTTTTGTAAGGTCTGATGGCGTAGTGGGTTAAAGCATACTAGTTATGCCAGCTACTGGAAGGTAGTTGTGCTTTCTGGGTTCGAGTCCCACTGGTGGGTGTTGTCCAAAGATTGTATATATATATATATATATATATATATATATATATATATATATATATATATATATATATATATATATATATATATATGTCGTACCTAATAGCCAGAACGCACTTATCGGCCTACTATGCAAGGCCCGATTTGCCTAATAAGCCAAGTTTTCCTGAATTAATATATTTTCTCTAATTTTTTTCTTATGAAATGATAAATCAAACCATTTCATTATGTATGAGGTTAATTTTTTTTTATTGGAGTTTAAATTAACGTAGATATATGACCAAACCTAACCAACCCTACCTAACCTAACCTAACCTATCTTTATAGGTTAGGTTAGGTTAGGTAGCGGAAAAAGTTAGGTTAGGTTAGGTTAGGTAGGTTAGGTAGTCGAAAAACAATTAATTCATGAAAACTTGGCTTATTAGGCAAATTGGGCCTTGCATAGTAGGCTGAGAAGTGAGTTCTGGCTACTAGGTACGACATATATATATATATATATATATATATATATATATATATATATATATATATATATATGTCGTACCTAGTAGCCAGAACGCACTTCTCAGCCTACTATGCATAGTAGGCTGAGAATATATATATATATATATATATATATATATATATATATATATATATATATATATATATATATATATATATATATATATATATATGTCGTACCTAGTAGCCAGAACGCACTTCTAAGCCTACTATGCAAGGCCCGATTTGCCTAATAAGCCAAGTTTTCCTGAATTTATATATTTTCTCTAATTTTTTTCTTATGAAATGAAAAAGCTACCCATTTCATTATGTATGAGGTCAATTTTTTTTTATTGGAGTTAAAATTAACGTAGATATATGACCGAACCTAACCAACCCTACCTAACCTAACCTAACCTATCTTTATAGGTTAGGTTAGGTTAGGTAGCCGAAAAAGTTAGATTAGGTTAGGTTAGGTAGGTTAGGTAGACGAAAAACAATTAATTCATGAAAACTTGGCTTATTAGGCAAATCGGGCCTTGCATAGTAGGCATAGAAGTGAGTTCTGGCTACTAGGTACGACATATATAAATATATATATATATATATATATATATATATATGTCGTACCTAGTAGCCAGAACGCACTTCTGAGCCTACTATGCATGGCCCGATTTGCCTAATAAGCCAAGTTTTCATGAATTAATTGTTTTTCGGCTACCTAACCTACCTAACCTAACCTAACCTAACTTTTTCGGCTACCTAACCTAACCTAACCTATAAAGATAGGTTAGGTTAGGTTAGGTAGGGTTGGTTAGGTTCGGTCATATATCTACGTTAATTTTAACTCCAATAAATAAAAATTGACCTCATACATAATGAAATGGTTAGATTTATCATTTCATAAGAAAAAAATTAGAGAAAATATATTAATTCAGGAAAACTTGGCTTATTAGGCAAATCGGGCCTTGCATAGTAGGCCGATAAGTGCGTTCTGGCTATTAGGTACGACATATATATATATATATATATATATATATGTCGTACCTAGTAGCCAGAACTCACTTTTTGGCCTACTATTCAAGGCCCGATTTGCCTAATAAGCCAAGTTTTCCTGAATTAATATATTTTTTCTAATTTTTTTCTTATGAAATGATAAAGCTACCCATTTCATTATGTATGAGGTCAATTTTTTTTTATTGGAGTTAAAATTAACGTAGATATATGACCGAACCTAACCAACCCTACCTAACCTAACCTAACCTATCTTTATAGGTTAGGTTTGGTTAGGTAGCCGAAAAAGTTAGGTTAGGTTAAGTTAGGTAGGTTAGGTAGTCGAAAAACAATTAATTCATGAAAACTTGGCTTATTAGGCAAATCGGGCCTTGAATAGTAGGCCAAAAAGTGAGTTCTGGCTACTAGGTACGACATATATATATATATATATATATATATATATATATATATATATATATATATATATATATATATATATATATATATATATATACATATATATATTATTAAATATGACCGAAAAAGTAAGATTAATAATTCTAACACGAATTTTCTCAATCTTTCGTACATTTCTTTTCACTGTTGGAGGTAATTCAAAAATCAATTCTCCAAAATTCATTTTTATTTCTAGTCTGACGCGACACTTGAGCGCGTTTCGTAAAACTTATTACATTTTCAAAGACTTTAGTTAACACATACACAACTGAATAGAACTTACACATCTCCTCTTGACATACCAGAAAATATCCTAAGGAAACTACTCCAAGCGTGTACTAAAGAGGCACCCTTCTTGAGCCCGGATGGGCACATGTATAAGCAAGTAGATGGGGTCGCCATGGGTTCTCCCCTAGGTGTCCTGTTTGCAAACTTCTACATGGGTACCATCGAGCAAAAAGTCTTAGTCGACATGAACATGAAACCGGCCATATACTGCAGGTATGTTGACGACATTTTTACACAGGTACCTGATGTCAGACATCTGCTGGAGTTGAAGGAGGCATTTGAGCAGAGTTCCGTACTGCATTTCACTTACGAGATGGAAAAGGATGGGAAGCTGCCCTTTCTAGATGTAACAGTCATGGAAAAGAGCGGAGGTTTCCACACTGCAGTCTACACTAAGGAAACAAACATAGGAATGTGCCTAAATGCCAAAAGCAACTGCCCAGATAGGTACAAGAGGAGTGTTGTTAACGCATATGTCGACCGTGCTGTCAGCCACAGCTCAGAATGGAAGCAAGTCGACGAAGAACTCTGTAGTGTAAGGCAGGTCCTAGTCAACAACGGCTTCTCCAATGGTTTCGTCGAAGAAATCATAAGAAGGAAAGTGAAACGCCATGCAACCTCTGAAGAGACAACCAACACAACACCTATACCCCCTATTAGACTATTTTACAGGAATTTCTTTTCCACAGCTCATAAAACGGAGGAAAGGGTCCTGAAAGATATTGTTAATAGAAACGTTATCCCTACAGACAAAAATCAGAGGATACAACTGACGATTTACTATAAAACCAGAAAAACGGCCAGCCTACTCATGAGAAACTCTCCAGACACAAAACAGAACGCTTTAAAAGAGACTAACGTCGTCTATGCCTTCAAATGCCCTCTTGGGGACTGTAAGCTGCAAAAAACCCAGTATATAGGCAAGACAACAACATCTCTTTCTAGGCGTTTAACGATGCATAAGCAACAGGGCTCCATTAAGGAACATATAATCTCTTCCCACAACCAAACCATCGCCAGAGAAATCCTAGTAAACAACACAGAAATCATCGATAGATACAGCGATAGCAGGCAGCTTGACGTTTGCGAGGCATTACACATCAAGAAGTCAACACCAGCAATCAACAGCCAATTAATGCACAACTATATTCTACCCACCTCAAGACTCCGCTCCAATATAGAAGCATCAAGAAATATAGACCAATAGGCTTTCTGCAATCACTTCTATTCAATACCCTTTGTTTCATGTTCTGGCATGTGTTGATGAAATTAATACCTTATTAAATACCACCTCACCCCATCCACGTCACTCAAATGTAGATATAAACAAAATTGGAGATGTGTAAGTTCTATTCAGTTGTGTATGTGTTAACTAAAGTCTTTGAAAATGTAATAAGTTTTACGAAACGCGCTCAAGTGTCGCGTCAGACTAGAAATAAAAATTAATTTGGGAGAATTGATTTTTGAATTACCTCCAACAGTGAAAAGAAATGTACGAAAGATTGAGAAAATTCGTGTTAGAATTATTAATCTTACTTTTTCGGTCATATTTAATAATATATGTCTACAGGAAAGACTGCTACCAAAATATACTAATATATATATATATAATTATTTATTTATTTATTTATCGAACTGAACACAGTAGCATCAGTGCAATTTGAAATTTCCTTAAATATTTTTCATTACACCCATACTTTCTTCCGTCTAGAGGGGAATGAAACATTAGGTCTCTCAGTCATTCCGTTTCATTTCAACGTTTAGTCATTAATGTGACATTTCAGAATTATACACACTTGGTACATTTCAAATCAAAACATAATGCATGGGCTCACCTCGCTCTCTCATTCCTTCAAGGGCATGAGCGAGTAACTATAGGGCGTGGTGGAGCGCGAGATCCTTGTCTAACACAACGGGTCTTCGCTCTGGGGCACAGGAGAGTCATCACATTGGGAAATGTTCCGTGTCAAGTTCGTCTGTGTTAATCAATGGGGCAAATTGACTAATATATATGGTATTAAATGTTAGCAGATTCCTAAGGTCACTGGTCCATATGATGATCATAAACCCTGTCGATTTAGGATGGTGCTATTTATATGTAAATACTTTTGTGTTATTCCACTGAGCAACCACTGTGCAGTATTAAAGATTATGAGGCAGCCACTGATGTCGTTGTCAAGATATTCCTCATCCTCAGAAATTCTATTGCAATAACTTAAAGTTCCCAATAATCAGCATAATTGCTAATGACCCCTTTAGTCATATTCACTAACTGTTAATTACATCTAACAAGTTCCCAAGGTTTCCAAGAAGCACTCAGGATAGCCAAAAGTAGCGAGCAAGCTTCACACCAAACCAATCGATGATCAACTCGCCTAATAAGGAAGCAAACAGGGTCTAAACCGTGGTCGGGTGGACGTAGATATAACACGATACAGACACAGCATCGTCATCCCCTGTGCCAGGTGTATACGACACCATCTTCTTCTTGAGGTTATCTTGAGTTGATTTCGGGGCTTAGCGTACCCGCGGCCCGGTCCTCGACCAGGCCTCCTTTTTGTTACACACCCCCAGAAAGCAGCCCGTAGCACCTGTCTAACTCCCAGGTACCTATTTTCTGCTAGGTAACAATGGCATCAGGGCGAAAGAAACTTTTTGCCCATTTGTCTCTGCTTCCACCGGGGATCGAACCCAGAACCTCATTACTACGAATTCGGAGCACTGTTTACTCAGTTGTCAGGCGCCCTGTCAGGCACTATAGCCAGTGCTGCTGGAAACTTTTTGTTCCAAGTAGGTGAATCTAGAACAACAACTACAGAGCATTTTCCATTACGGGCAACTCATGCCCATGCCACCTCTTGGGTTCCTTAAAATTTATCCATCAATGAGAATCCAGTTACAGCCCCGCTCCTGTGCCAGATAAGTCCACTACGGGCTCACTATAGCCTGTGTTACTTGTGTTATGATCCCAGGCAGCCGAAAAACGGGTCTCCCCTTTGAGAATTATTCTATCAAGCCTGACCTGACTAGAAGGTCTAGGAAACATAGAGGTGAAGACACAGATGTAAAATAGTTGGTTGGATTTGATAAACAATTTGAGATTATGGGCAGTAAATAAGAAAAAAGATAAATGACTGGTTAGGAGATGTGGATAATTTGCTGGAGGTGTGAGGCTCGCTTAGAGTGGAGCATAAGTCACTTGAGTACCAGACATCGCGAGGGGAAGCTGCGCTGTGTGAGTTCCTGTCAGAAAGGAACCCTAGTGATATATCTCCAAGAGAAAGGAAGTGTGTAGACGTGCCAGCTGTGGAATCGAGCTGGGAACATTGTGGTCTCAAGTCCTGGACGGGGAGGAGAGAGTATTAAGCCGCTCAGAGACATTTTCGTGGGCTATGGGAGCGCCCTGATCAGACGCTGTCAGAGGGATAGCCCTCGACTAGACAATCTGTGGTAAGCACGATTTTAAGCCAGTCTATAGTGATTACTTATAGTTGGTCGTGTGCCCAGCGACAGTAGCCATGTTTATTGACAAGTTAGACATGTTCTGGTAAGGCAGGAAGCCTAAATAAGAGGACTGAGATGAGAGAGACAGCTGGGGGGACGAGCAGCACGTCCTCTCCCGTCGACCGCCTGAAGCCAACTGACTGGCGGCGGAGGATCCTCCCAGAGTGAGGAGGGGCCGCCTGGCCGGGCGGAGCATGGACCAGCCCAAACGGGGGAAGTCCACTCTCACAGTATGTAGAGAGCAGATAGATGTTGGAGGCAAACATATTGTGTGGTTATTTTTGTTTATGTGTTTAAGGGGAAACGTTTTTATTGGAGTGTCAATGGGTTGCAGGTTTGTCTTTGGGGAAGAAGTTGCTGAGAGCTTTAAAGCCAGCACAGAGGGAGTAGTTGATGAGACTCCAAGGTAGTGGAAGAGTAGGACCTCGAGCTGTGGGGAGAAGCAGTGAAGAGGAGTGTCACGTGCTTCTATACTACCAGTGGCGAAACTCCAGTTCTGTTTGAGGAAACTTCATGGTGTAGCAGCCAGGAGAGCTGTGGAGGACCCTAGCAGAAGTAGTGAAGCACCGTAGTTGTTCAAGGAAGACTTCATGGTGTAGCAGCCAAGAAGTGCTGCAGAGGATCATGGAAGATGTGGTGTTGTGTGTTACTGAGGAAGTCTTAGTTGTAGGGTTGATATAAAGCCATTGCTTGGTTACTGACTTTAATACTTAAACTGATACATGACTAGTAGCTACCAAGCATGGCGGGCGTCCTGTACGCTCTCTTGTTTACCTCCCTCTCGCCTCTGACTCGCAGCACATAGAAAACGGATGGTACCGTTTTCTGTGAACATAACATCCCTCCTTTTCTTTAAAAAGAATGAATACAGGATGTCTACCATGCTTGTAGCACAAAGCAAAGTTATTGACACAAAGTAAGTTATTAACATATCAAGAGATATTGCATACATTTAACATTAATTAAGCACACAAAGAATTTAAACAACTTAATCTTTACCACAAAGGATTTCAATGTTAAAAATACATATGCAATGTTAAACAAACATGAAAGAAACTGTAATACAAAGTTACAAAATATTGAATGAGAGATCTGCATTATTCAAACAATATTAAATTTAGTTTAGCATAATAAGTAAATACTCTGCATTACATAGGAACACAATTAATCATCAAATCGTGTAGGGCGTTTAACATGACGTTTAGGACGAGAGTCCCCAAATACAATAATATCCCTTGATGAATTGTTTGTCGGGTTATAGCTAATTTTTTCTTTTTCCTTTGTACGACTTTGCACTTCATCATTTTCTACACTAGTTGGAATCACTTTGAAATAAGCCATATTACGTGTTATACTATGATCTCTATTACTCGCTGTTACCATAGTTCCTTTTACACTAATCACTTTATATGGTTTTGTATCATACGGCATATCTAGCTTTCCCTCTTTTTTCTTTTTAACGAGGACAGTATCTCCAACCTTTATGAATTGTTCTTTTGCACGTTGATCATGAGCAATTTTCATTTTGTCCTTGGCTAGTGCATCCTTCCGAGCGAGACGTTTATCCGTTATCTTGGCTGGCATGACAGGTAGTGCGATCCTCATAGGACGTCCAAATAAAAGTTCACCAGGCGACTTGCCCAGTGTTCCATGTGGTGTTGCACGGTAGTTCCTGAGAAAAGCATACATAGCTTGTTTCCAGGATACCGCTTTCATGAGAGGTTGCATGAATCTCTCAACTTCTCCATTTGCTTGAGGATGTAGTGGCATCACACGGCGGTGTTTAAATCCAATTGGCTCAGCAAAGTTGACGAAGTCTTGTCCATTGAATGGCGATCCATTGTCCGTCTTGACAACTTCTGGAATGCCAAAGTTTGAAAAGATCTTGTCGAGCTTCGGGATGACAGCCTTTGCAGATGTAGAAGTGATGATTTCTACTTCTGGATAACGTGAGTGATCATCAATGACTACCATCAAGTACTCTCCAGTTGGTAGTGGTCCGCAGAAGTCCATCGATACTTCCGTCCATGGGGCAGCAGGTAGTGGTGAAGGTTGTAGAGGTGTTGGTCTTGAAGTATCCACTGCAGCTTGGCAAGGGACACAGGCATCATGCATATCCTTTGCTTGACGATCAATGCCAGGAAACCACACCTTTTCTCGTAGCAGCTGTTTGGTCCTAACAAGACCTTGGTGTCCTTGATATGCAAGCTTCAGAGCACGTTGCTGGAGAACAGCTGGAATGACGATACGAGTACCTCGCAGCACGGTGTCGCGTTGATGCGTAACACTTAATTCTGTCTGGATGCGTTCAAGTCCTTTGAATGCATCTCGGTCAACTCCTGAGGGTGGGATGCGTGGAAACTTTTTCTTAGTCAATGCATCCATTGTTGCTTGCAGAGTTGGGTCCTCTAGAGTTGCAGTACGGATTTCATCAAGAGTGAGAGCCTTAGGGACTGCATCACAGGTTACAGAATGTACATATTCCTTGGCAACTTGAATTATATCTGGGTTGATGTGCAGATGAACTTTGCTATCAGTAGAACAATCCATGGGTTCAAATCGATCAAAAAATTCAGCATCAATAGCATCAATATTGTTTGCAGATTCCACTGCTACAGCATTAGAAAGCTGAAGTAGCCCCAATTTGGTTGAAGTCTTGTAACTGAGTAGAGACTCCTTTGCATTCCTAACAACATGGAATGTAGTAGTGAGCATTGCATTCTTTGACTTAATCTCAGCACTAAGCAATGGTGTCAATGTTTGATCCAGTGTCAATGAGAACTTTGAGACAAATACCAGCAACGTATACTATAGTCTCTGAGTTATTTGGAAGATAATTCCATTCTGTGATTGATTGTACTCCATAAATATAATCACATTCACTGTCATCTGATACTGGTTGTAATGAAATGTTGTCTTGTACATTATTAACATTCTGGATATGAGGTGCAATATTGTGTTTATCACCTCGACCCCCTATGACCTGATCCTCGTACAGTGCTTTTATTCACTAACTGTGGTTTCTTGAGTGCGGAACGACACATAGCACCAAAATGACCTAGTTTTCCACACTCATAGCACTTCTTACCTTGAGCAGGACAAAAATTATCTTGGTGTGGGTAGTCTCCTCCACAATTGTAACATTTATTGTTGACACCCTCTGATGTGAGTGGTTGTGATTGCTTGAGTCTTATTCCTTGACCCCATTTGTGATGTGGTTCTCGGTTCCAATTGTTGTTGGGTTTGCCATGATATCTTCTTTGATTACGGTGTCCTCCCTGAACCTTACGTACCTCATCACTGTTAGTAACAGTGGCAGAACCGTTATTGGCACTGCACTCCATGACACGAGCATCACGTGCAGCATCTTCCATTCGACGAGCAATATCCAGTACCTTGGTAAGAGAACTTTCATCATCAACAAGTTCTAAAGCTCTTCGGCGGAGACGTGTAGATGTGCATGTTTCAATTATTTGCTGTTTGATTTCTTTGTCAACATCAGCAAACTCACAATGGGCTGCTAAGCCCTGCAGACGTGTGTGGTATTGATCAACGGTTTCATTAGAGAGTTGTTTGGCTCTCCTGAAATGCATAATTTCCATTGCAGTATTTTGTCTTGGTTTGAAATGCTCAGTTAATTTGGCTTTGGCAATGTCATAATCTTTGGCACCACCAGTGTCTTTCAGTGTGTCAAAGATGTCACAAACTCGATCACCTACATAATGAAGTAGAAAGGCACGCTTTCTTTCAGCACTTTTGATGTCAGAAACTATCAACAAATTTTCAAACCTTTTAAGCCATTTGGTCCACGTCTGTGACAGGTTTGTCTGGTCACAGTCAGGATCAAATGCAGGAAACTGAGGTATATTTGCCATTTTTACTGAATAAATGTAAACTTATCACTTAAATGTTCTTCAGAATACTAAACACTTACTGCACTGTATATGTTAGTTAAGAATTCACTGTAATTACTTTAATTTTGCAAAGCACACAAGCATTTTAATGCAAAAGTTCACAGCAGAGCACAATACAGCAGCAACTGACTTCTTACCTAGCCCTTGTGTACATGTGTTGTTCCTAGTCACAGCAGCACAGCAGTTGGCACAGCAGTAGTTAGCAGTTGGTACAGCAGTTGGCAGCAGTTGGTACAGCAGTTGTCACAGCAGTCAGTTCACAGCATGAGGAATTGTAGCACAGAGTGCGCTTCGTATACATAACATCGGGTTTTGTATATAGCATCAAAGCGTCGTTTCGTACGCCGCATTGGCAGATTCCTCAGTATACAGCTTCAATCAGCACATAGCACTGGTTAGCACATAACTTGGGTTAGCACATAGCTTGGGTTAACACACAGCACTGGATAGCAAACAGCATCGGTTAGCACACAGCATTGGTTAGCACACAACATCGGGTATGGTGCTTACAGACAGCTTCCCTTCCTCCTCCTCCGGGCGTGAGACAGCATGCTTCTCCTTGTGTTTTAAGCTGAACAAATACCTGCGTTCACAGTTCATCCTCGTCGCCAGTGTGGTGTTTGTGTGTTACTGAGGAAGTCTTGGTTGTAGGGTTGATATTAAGCCATTGCTTGGTTATTGACTTTAATACTTAAACTGATACATGACTAGTAGCTACCAAGCTTGGCGGGCGTCCTGTACGCTCTCTTGTTTACCTCCCTCTCGCCTCTGACTCACAGCACATACAAAACGGATGGTACCTTTTTCTGTGAACATGACAGTAGATAAACCCGGAAGATCCTGGAGAGATCAGGGTAGTGAGCTTCCAGATGTGGAAGGGAAGTTCTGGTTGATTACTTGTAGGGAGTTGGTAGAGTGTTTGGTTGTCATTAGCGTGCAAGACGCAGTGAAAGGTGAATGATTGTTTGCCATTTTTGTGCCAAGGAGTACTTATAGTGAAGTATAGAGTTACAGTCGTAGGCTGGATTACCTGCAGATGTATGTGTTCTTGGACTGATAGGGTGATCGATTGACCATTGTTGTGTATCAAGGAACATTTATAATAATATTTATGTTATTGCAGTCATACACTGATTTTCCTTGCACATGTTCACAGATATATATTCCCTTGCTGATAGTGCAACATTGTGTTATAAGACTTGATCTACTTGAGGAGGTTGGTAGTATTAGGTGGTGAATCCGGAGATAGGATACCACTTGATAAGCTGATGATAGAGTTCTGATGGTGTTGGAGTGCTACCTGACTGAAATAGTATAGAGTGTAGGATTCATTATTATTATCATATGCGTGTATGTATTGTGTATGTGCTTTGTCCAGTAAATGTATTCAAATTTGCTGGTGTTTGCCCCTGTCCTAGTGAGGCTTCCCAGGAAGTAGGAAAGAAGGGGAGAGAGAAAGAAAGAACCAAGAACCACCGCTGTGGACAGGGTAGAAGGTAATACTAATAAGTCAAAGGGGATTGAGGAAATCATATCACATAAGGAGAGAGTGGGGAGTCACAGCGGCTCAAGTGGGTGTGTGCACGCGACAACGAGGCTAAGTATTGGAGCCGCATCCCATAAACGTGTGACATTGAGCCCCTCTCCAAGAGCCCGAAGCGCCCAGTGTGATCTCCTGGTAAAGTATAAACACTCTAACGAGTTGTGGGTTAGGTTTTCCAGAAAGAAGGATCAACAACAACGACAACACCAACCCACACTACATTTGGAACTTTTGTTCCGAGTAACTGAATCTAAAACAACAACAACAACACAGCATCGTCCACATTCTCGCTCGAGCTGAGCTAGAAAACACACACCTTTGTGCCACTGCGACCCTCGTCGAGGGGGTGGCTCCCAGACTGGTGTGCTGTGTCTGCCTCCTTCACTCCTCCTGCCACTACGACCCTCGTCGATGCGGTGGCCATAGAGACAACCTTCAGCTTCAGTGAGACCGCCAATATGATCTACAAGGTCAAGGTCACACTCCAAGAAGACCAGCCGCTCCCGCTACGGCAGTTATTGCAGAAAATATCATAAATCGCAGTAGTCACTCCAGTGAACATCCGGACTAATGGAGAGGGAGCTGCGCTCCTGTTCACCAGCACAGCTCTGGAAAAGCTCATCACTGCACAGCATTTGTCTGCCCTGTGAAAAGAGGCCATCATATTTACCCCATCACAACAGTATTCCTCCTACCGGACCATCTTCGCCTGGATACTCGGCTCCTACAGAAGATTACAGACGGACGAACTCGTGAAGAGCATCAACGACGAAAACGCGGCCATGGCGGTAGTCACAGCACACTTCATAATAAACGATGAAGCTCGTCGGACGTTCCTGAAGGTGATTCTCTCCACGGCTATTGCTGCCACTTTCGCGGTAGAAAATGGATACAGATGCCATGGCATCTCCATTACCCCAGACCTAGTGCAGAGAGAACGCTTATTTCAGCAGTGCCAGTGCTACTGCTGCTACATGTATGATCACTTTACTCAGAAATGTCAGCAGACCACCGACAGATGCATCTTATGCGCGAGGAAGCACAACTACACGACCACACGACAATGCATCAACTGTGGGGAAGCCCACACCGCCATCTCTCATAAATTCCAAGGCAAACAAGCTGAAATGAAAAAGATGGCAGACGCCAGACCCACCCCTACATGCCAAGACAGGACATTTAAAATAGAGCCAATGGAGTTCCCTGCACTGCCAGGCACAACAAACGCCACGTCACAACCTACCCAACAGGCACCTGTACCGTTGGCCACAAAGGCAAGTATTCTGCCTGCTCTCATCCGACTAGCCTAGAGGATCGCTGGCACTGACATGCACAGATTTGTAGTTACACTCATCGCGCTACTAGATGCCAACGGCCTCCCAAACATGGTAGTTTCTGACACACTCCTCGTGGCAAAACACGCTGTTATTACTACTACGATCAAGGCGACTTCAAATGCAGCCATCCAGACGGACGACTCAGGTGCGAACCGTGCAACCGACCCTTCACCAGAGGTGGACCATATGCTGGAATCCTCCCACCCTTCAGCTGACACTGGGGCAACAAGGAACAATGACGACGACAAGTCCGGCGCCCGAGCACCCCTCACCAGTAGTTGGCCCCTGCTTCATAGTCTACACAGACGACCCGACTCAACACTGTTTGACGACGAAAGCAAGATGATTGCCCATCACTGCAACAAGACTATCGAAGGAAAAGAAACTATGCAATACCCATGTACGTCGATGCAGAAACCATGCAGTACTGCAGCGACCTCGTAATAATATGCAATGAATTCTACGACCCCGAGTACTACAAGACCTCCGCCGACGGACAGCCGGAATTCGACAACGACCTGTTGGCGGCACAACGAAGAAGCGCCAGATTTAGCTGAGGATAACAGACGATACGCGACGAATCCATCCAAAAGTCATCTGCTTGAACAGCCAAGCCTCCTGCAGGACATAAACCCCATTCATCCCCTGATCTACAGTATCAGCTACTGGTACTGGTAATGGCTTCAAACAGTCTCCATTTATGAGCTAATCATGCCAGTGTCATCTCTTGGGTGGCTTAATCTTTATCAATCAATCAATCAATCAAAGCATCTCCAGTTTAGTTACAACTCTCACAAGCCTTGCTACATCGCAGACAGTCAATTCCTACTATTCATATTCCAGCTCTCTACTCTCATTCTCATTTAAACTCTGCTCTCGCCCTGCTTCGAGCTCTCCACCACTGGCCGCCTGCATAACACCGCCACCAACAGGTAACAAGCATCCTCGCCTCAGTCCATCACGACACCGTCGTAACATTTTTAACATTCATCTGCTTAACCAAAGTGTATTTTAAAAAGACATAAAAAGACACAATCCTCTTTTGTCACCCAAAATCTTGTATGTTACACCTCCTTCGAGCAAATTAAGTTAGTAGCGTGCCCAATGCAGCTTTGTTGGGGAGAGCACAGTCTCTAGGATTTCATATTTATTCATACACTACTTTAGTACATTTAAACGTGTCATGGAGACTTAACAAAGTAAACGGTTAGTTACATCCTGTTTCACCTTTTCATCCCTCCCATAAGCTAGGTAAACGTATTTTTATAGTGATCAAGAATGTTTTCTCCTGTGGGCCGTTTATTCTCAGAGTAGTGGTTAATTAGATTCTTATTTACGAATTCGATGTTAAATCTATCCTACAAGGTTCCCTGAAATTTTAGGGTATTATGAGAAATCCAACTAAAAGTCTTAAAAAACGTGACTCTCTCATAGATGCAACAAATGTGGAAATTGGAAGACTTAAATTCGAAAGAGTAATAGTGACAGATTCATTGGCGTTCTTAAGATGAGAGAATCCTTTGGGATCTTACTCTCTCTGGATGGTGAACTTCTGTTCCCTAACATTCCAGCTTTAAATACTATCAGCAGTGCACAGGAGTATATATATCAACAACAGCACCATGTTGCACTCAAGATTCCTTGAGCAACTCACGCAGGGCTTACTTGTGGGCGGGATCCACCGAGGTGCCCAGAGGCAGACTGACAGTGTGGCAATAGGGTCTCAATTATGGGTCTTACTCACCAAGGCATTTCCCCTCCCAGCTCGTTGTCGTCGTGAAGGGGCTTAGTGGGTGGCTATCGGAGTGTGATACTCCATGAGACAGCATATCTTCTGTCTTTCAGAAATCCTATGCTCCTACTGACGTCTTCACTAATTTCGCTAGTTGCTCTTTCCTCTTCCTCGTGTTTCGTTTTTCCTTCCAATCCCTTCTCCTTTCCGATTGTTATTTCCCGACGAATTTTTGTCATTCTTGATTATTCTTTCCGATGACTTTTGTTTTGATGCCGGGTATTTGGGGAGGCACACTCTCTCACCTGTACAACTGTGGTACCTGACGTCGAGTGAGGGTACGCCTTTATTGTCAACATTTGCCTTCGTTGATAAGCCCGATCTCGACGGACTGGCGGTTTTTAAGGTAACGATTGCAGGATGTATATCCACGATGCCCCTCTGGGGGGAGGCTGTCTTGTCAGGTGTCGTATCCTCTAATTGTGGCTCCATGGCGAGTATGGAGCTTATTCGGGGATGAAATTTGTACCTGTTCGTTTTTATGACATTCTCTGAATCTTATTTAACTTCTCAGACTAAGCTAAGCTCCCGCTAAGTTGGGCCCTGACCAAGCTGCTTCTCTAACTCTCCCGACTGACTTTCTCTGCCCCTTTCCACCTCTGTGACAGGGTCGAGTCCTAAGCCCCCTGTGGTGACCTCATCATCACCTGACATGGCTCCGTCTCTCGTTGTAACAATTGCGTCTTTTACTTCCTCTCTTACTGGGGGTGCTCGGTGCTGTCACCACCTCACTCGCCTGATTCCTTCCCAATCTACTACATTCCAGGTTTTGTTTGGTCCTGCTACGTAGACTAACTATTTTGATCTCAGTCATGTTGCTCCTACTCGTCCTGATGATTTATTCCTCCATAAACACCTTGTTGATTTAGTGAATATATTTATCACTTTTAGCCCCACCCATACTGGTGCACGTGTTGTTGCAGCGCCTTCTCAGGAAGCGACTGGCAGCTTGACTTCGTTGTCCTGCATTTGAGAGACCCCTGTTCGGATCTCCAAAAATGCCCCCACCGCTGCCACCATTGTAACACGGGTTGGTATAGGGTCTACTCTGTCCTCTACCCTGCCCGTGAATATGCTTACTGAAACTTAAACCGATTTCCAAAGAACCCCAGAGCATACTCTAGCAGATTCCCACGCCACGTGGTCTAAGCCGTTCGATCGACTAAGCTTCTACAGACACGTGACGTCGTACTAGATTTTCTAGCAAACTCAAGGGATCCCTCTACGTCGCCACCGCCAGACCATTAACCAGAAGCGTCAATTAATCGGGGTCTGGACCCATTAATCAATCATTAAAACCTTGGGGCTTGATCCCCAAATTACTTGGAAAAGGGGGGAAGAATCTACGTTAAGTGTGGGAATTATAGCAAGCAAAGGGATAAATGAACTTAAATTTTGTTAGGCTTCCGGCCCAACACTCAGACTCGTGGACACCACGTGACAAAGGACATGGACACATTCAAATGGAAATAATTAAATGCAGGAACAAGCTAATTATTTATTAAGCCAAAGTCTAAACAACAGCTAGATGAAATATCACTCCCTATACCTTAACACTCCCTATCGAGGCATGAGATGAGCCATTTCCCTATACAAAACTGTAGCAAACTATACCTTTTAATGCGACCAAGTGATGTTAGGCGGATCTCTTTGGAGAGATGGGGTGGATGACCTTCTCCAGTTGTTGACCAAGACCACACTGATCCTCTCTATCTCTGCCTTCCTCACAGCTATCAGAGCAAGAGGGGTATTCCTATACCAGGTTTACCAAGATTACTAAGCAGGGTTTAAATTTAACAACTAATCTTTGTTGCACTAGCATACAAAGTTCATAGAAATTTGAGAAATTTTGGAGAAATTATTGTTTAAGAGTATTGCTTACTGCAAGACATTTTTTGAATGTGACAATACAAATATGTGCCAGATGTATATGCAAAATATTTATAACTGCAAACGTTATGACTAAATGATTCTAAGTGACTCTTAGAACTAAACAATCTGCACATAATATGTAAAAATGGTGAGAATCTATCAGAAACTGAATTTTTAGTTAGGTCTCAAATTTGAAATTACTGTTTTAATGATAATTGAAGTTGAAGACATTGACAATGAAAATAGGTAGTTCTAATCAATGAATTTTCTTGTACGTTTAATAAACATTGCTGGGAATTCGTACTCGAATATGTGAAAGTTGTTGGTCAATATGAGTTGAAATAAAGTCAAGAAAAAATATCCCCCAAAAAACTAAATATAGGTATACGTTAGGGATAACTGTAAGACAGACACTGGGCCCCTTAACTGTCTAACAGTTGGTTAGACATATATATGAATGAGATTGGGTGAATATAAATAGGAGCTGCCTTGTATGGGCCAATAGGCCTTCTGCAGTTACATTCATTGTTATGTTCTTATATAAAACACATATATTGCAGTAATTTTATTGCCCATATGAAAGTGATAAGGCCCTCATCTGGTCCTGGTCCTCATTCATCAATACAATCTAAATAGACAAAGTGAATAGAGTTTGAAATCTGTAAATAAGTCGGCAAAAAAATAAAAGTCAAAATTTCTGCCACCTGTGGCTGAATAACATGTTCACCAATTTCGTTCCAACTTCACTTGTTTAGTGCCGGATATGCATTCCCCCAAAATGTTGAAGTCACAAGAAAATACACATAGAAACAAAGGAGAAAAACAAAAAAAGGGTTGGCAGCTTTTCGTACTAAGGGACATAAGAAGTACTGCCATTGGGCAATGTATTTAAATAATATATAATAAAATACAGCATAATAACATACTAACTTATTATTATGTGTGAAATCTGGTCCTTCAGGTGGCACCAGATACATATCCAATTTGTAGACCGTCCTTACTACTATTTGTCTTCATTGTGCATCGGACACGTGTTATCAGTACCAGTTGCTGCCCGTGGTACACGCATTTATTAAAAAAAATCGTAAGAAATCCATTTCTTAACATATTAAAATGAAATTTTTACGACGCTAATGCCAAATAACGGAATATTTGTTTAAAACATTTCACTATTTTTCAAACTTGAAAAAATACTCCTCATGCACCGGGCCCCTTAAGCATCGGTGATAACTTTCTGGCAACGCAAGGTAGACGTCGAGGAACGCTTGTTTAAGCACATCGTATCCGGTCACATTGGCAAGAGTACTGAGTGTTAAGGCGGCTTTTCCAGGGAGATGTGCTCGAAGAATTACTGACCATTTGTTCTTAGGCCACTGTTGCTGGGTGGTAAGAGCTTCGAATGAGGTGAAAAAAAAAGAGTTAATCTCGGTCTCTTTAAAATGCGGCATCATCATAATACAGTGTGTGTGTGGGGTCGAAACGTACCGGTAGGTTGGCTTCAGCTTCCTATCGCTGCTGGATATGGATGGTTTTGAGTCCCAGTTCCTGTCTTCGGTAGTCTAGAGTGAAGGATATCTTTTCTCACTCTACCCGCAGTGCTAATTCAGCTTGTTCATCTCTTTGGCATTGTAGCTCAGCTTATTGTTCATTGTGTTGTAATGTAGCTTCTTGTTCTAGTAGCTGGAGTCTTTCTTATTCACTTTGTCGACATAGCTCAGCGTTCATTCACCAAATAGATAATAATTAACCAAGTAAACTATGCATGAAGCGAAGACTCGCTTCATGCAGGTCGTCGTTCAATCTACGAAAGTCCAAGTGGTTGGGCAACATTCCCACCAACTCCCCCCCCCCCATCCCTACCCAAATCCTTATCATCATTCCTTCCATGAGCTATATAATCGTAATAGCTTGGCGCTTTCTCCTGATAGTTGCTGTCCCTGAACTAAATACACAGTGTGTTTTAGTACTGCCAGCTTAGATGTTTTCAATTTCTTCAGGTTATGGTACTAAAAGGAACTCTGGAGATAAATACGGTGCCAGAAAGTCACACCGAATTTTTTTACATATATTCTACAGTTAATATCTTGCGCTTCAAATGTTATTTTAAACAAATGTTTAAAATGCAGAAATTTATGTATTCACTTTCTGGGTTTCTTCAGAGTATCTGATTTTTAGCAGAATTCAAAGCAAATAGATATATAAACGTAATGACTTTGCTTTAGGAAAATACTGTCAGGATAGTCAATGTGGTTTGGATAAGAACCTGGAGAATTATATTAATGTTGCAAGTATGGTCACGTGAAACTTGCATTACAGTAGCTTGTCACCAATACTCTCTCACACACACAGATTATACTAACGTGATGTATCAAATGAACAAATCCGCAAGGGCTGTTATGAGGATTCGAACCTGCGTCCGGGAGCATCCAAGACACTGCCTTAATCGACTGAGCTACGACAGGGTAAAAGGGTTGAAACCGAAGTTCTACTGAACTTACTCGACCCCGTAGCCTCTCCGAGCCACAAACCAGAATTTTACACAACCCCCCCCCCTCCCCTGCACCCGAGCTATGTCGATAGCTTAGTCGATTAAGGCAGTGTCTGGGATGCTCCCGGACGCAGGTTCGAATCCTCGTCACGGCCCTTGTGGATTTGTTCATTTGATGCATCACGTTAGTGTGATCTCTGTGTGTGATCTTCTTGAGGTTATCTTGAGATGATTTCGGGGCTTTTTAGTGTCCCCGCGGCCTGGTCCTCGACCAGGCCTCCACCCCCAAGAAGCAGCCCGTGACAGATGACTAACACCCAGGTACCTACTTTACTGCTAGGTAACAGGGGCATAGGGTGAAAGAAATTCTTCCTATGGTTTCTCGTCGGCGTCTGGGATCGAACCCAGGACCACAGGATCACAAGTTCAGCATGCTGTCCGCTCGGCCGACTGGCTCCCGTAATGATGTAATCATCATCACGGGATCCCATCCCGTGATGATGTAATGGCGAAGAGGGAGAACGGCCTATTGACATAGCTCGGGTGCAGGGGGGGGGGGGTTGTGTAAAATCCTGGTTTGTGCCTCGGAGAGGCTACGGGATCCAGTAAGTTCAGTAGAACTTAGGTTTTAACTCTTTTACCCTGTCGTAGCTCAGTCGATTAAGGCCTTTTCTGAGATGCTCCCGGACGCAGATTCGAATCCTCGTCACGGCCCTTGTGGATTTGTTCAATACTCACTCTTGCTAGTACCAAAATAGAGAGCATGCTGTCTTGCGTGTCCCTCTACAGTCATCTTGCGGAATGTCCCTCTACTTGAGCACCTCCCCACACCCTCTACCTACGCACCTCCTCTTGCACACCTCCCCCACACCCTCTACATGCGCACCCTCCCCCCCCCACACCGTCTACCAGCGTGTGGGAAAATCTGACTCCAATGTTTGAATTAATTAAAATGAAAACAAAATTCAATAGCTACGAAGGATCACCACTTTTTGAGAAAAAGGGGAAAAGATTGGATCTCATTGAATATTAATCCACTGAGCAAGTGGATTAATATTGATACCAAGAGCTAGTGTCCCATGGATCTTAATGGGACTGTAAATTATCATGAAAATAGGAGTCCAATTCTCATTTACAAATTAGGGGGTACAGCACTAAGATTCGATTACGTCCTAGCACCAATAATCTAACGCTGGTTCTTATGTTAGAAAGAAATGTAAATGCATATTATAGTTCATACACATAGAATCAATATGAAATGAAGTTAGTAAATAATGGATATCACTCATAAATGATAAGTAAATGGCAATTTTAAATAGAAATCATTCATGTGACTAAATATTAGTATATTTCTAATACTACACTACTAAAACAATAATGTCAGCTTAGCTGTTCGACTGAATTAGTTGGACAAGTGTGGGGCGATCACGACGGCACACTTGATGCAACACGTGGCTCGAGCATGCACTTGGAATGAAAATTATTCTTCCCTTTACACTGCAACCAGTCCAGTTGAAAGGCAGATTAAATGTAAAAGTTTTCTAGATTAGAATTAATATCATTATTTTTGATAGAAAGGTGGGAATCTACACTTAATTGAAACTAACATGAGTTATGATCTTGTCGCGTGGCGTAACAAACGAGCAACCTACACATGAAAATGTTATCAAAGTGCACGCTATAACAAATATCAGTAGGAAACCAAAGGAATTATGTTCGCCGGAACTTGTGTTGAATGCAGATGTAAACTTCCACGAACTCTGGCACCCGCTGCTGCAAGGATGACGTAATTCTGAGTTGTTTAGTGGGAACTCTGCAACACAGTAACTCAGGCAAGATGGATGCCCACGCTCTTCTCCTGCTTCTCCTTCCTCCTCCCTCCTATTGCGCATGCGCGGCTCTGGGTAGGTACCTCGAGCGTAAATGAATTTATGTATTTCGGGGTTAATTAGGGAAGGAAGAGATTGTGACGAGTATTTATGTCACGTATATATGTTTGGGTTTTAATATAACATCTCGCAGGGTAAATCGGTTTATTAAAGTTGCCTAAACAAATGAGAGGAATATAAGGTGGAATTATTTTACCTTTTAATAATTTCCACTGGAGTGTTTAATTTTAACTAAATAAGGGAGTTCCAGTAAGCATTAATGTGCTACATAAATAAACTTGTTAGTAAGCAATTATCGTTAGTAAAGGAAGTAATAAACTGGATCCATCCAATATGTGATCCAACAAAAATCCAAATCCAACAATATGTGGAAATATTCCTGTCGCTGCCTGTCGAAACACAGTACAAAGGATTTGACAGAATATTGTGCATTATAAATAATGATTATGGTTAATTTTACGAGTGAGTAATTTTAGTAACTACTTGTGGTTAATACAAAAAATGTTGTATAAAAATACAAAGGATGTATGAAACTGTTGGTTACTTCCAACACTGCGCACCTCCCCACACCCTCTACCTGTGCACCTCCCCACACCCTCTACCTGTGCACCTCCACACTCTCTACCTGTGCACCTCCACACACCCTCTACCTGTGCACCTCCACACCCTCTACCTGCGCACCTCCACACCCTCTACCTGCGCACCTCCACACCCTCTACCTGCGCACCTCCACACCCTCTACCTGCGCACCTCCCCACACCCTCTACCTGCGCACCTCCACACCCTCTACCTGCGCACCTCCACACCCTCTACCTGCGCACCTCCACACACCCTCTACCTGCGCACCTCCCCACACCCTCTACCTGCGCACCTCCACACCCTCTACCTGCGCACCTCCCCACACCCTCTACCTGCGCACCTCCACACCCTCTACCTGTGCACCTCCCCACACCCTCTACCTGTGCACCTCCCCACATCCTCTACCTGTGCACCTCCACACTCTCTACCTGTGCACCTCCACACACCCCTCTACCTGTGCACCTCCCCACACCCTCTACCTGCGCACCTCCCCACACCCTCTACCTGTGCGCCTCCCCACACCCTCTACCTGCGCACCTCCCCACACCCTCTACCTGTGCACCTCCCCACACCCTCTACCTGTGCACCTCCCCACACCCTCTACCTGTGCACCTCCACACACCCTCTACCTGTGCACCTCCACACACCCTCTACCTGTGCACCTCCCCACACCCTCTACCTGTGCACCTCCACACACACCCTCTACCTGTGCACCTCCACACACCCTCTACCTGTGCACCTCCACACACCCTCTACCTGCGCACCTCCACACACCCTCTACCTGTGCACCTCCACACACCCTCTACCTGTGCACCTCCACACACCCTCTACCTGCGCACCTCCACACACCCTCTACCTGTGCACCTCCACACCCTCTACCTGTGCACCTCCACACCCTCTACCTGTGCACCTCCACACTCTCTACCTGTGCACCTCCACACCCTCTACCTGTGCACCTCCACACACCCTCTACCTGTGCACCTCCACACACCCTCTACATGTGCACCTCCACACACCCTCTACCTGTGCACCTCCACACACCCTCTACCTGTGCACCTCCACACCCTCTACCTGCGCACCTCCACACACCCTCTACCTGCGCACCTCCACACCCTCTACCTGCGCACCTCCACACCCTCTACCTGCGCACCTCCACACCCTCTACCTGTGCACCTCCACACCCTCTACCTGTGCACCTCCACACCCTCTACCTGTGCACCTCCACACCCTCTACCTGTGCACCTCCACACCCTCTACCTGTGCACCTCCCCTCTCCCTCTACCTGTTCACCTCCACACCCTCTACCTGTGCACCTCCACACTCTCTACCTGTGCACCTCCACACCCTCTACCTGTGCACCTCCACACTCTCTACCTGTGCACCTCCACACCCTCTACCTGTGCACCTCCACACTCTCTACCTGTGCACCTCCACACCCTCTACCTGTGCACCTCCACACACCCTCTACCTGTGCACCTCCACACACCCTCTACCTGTGCACCTCCACACACCCTCTACCTGTGCACCTCCACACACCCTCTACCTGTGCACCTCCCCACACCCTCTACCTGTGCACCTCCCCACACCCTCTACCTGTGCACCTCCACACCCTCTACCTGTGCACCTCCACACTCTCTACCTGTGCACCTCCACACCCTCTACCTGTGCACCTCCACACTCTCTACCTGTGCACCTCCACACCCTCTACCTGTGCACCTCCACACACCCTCTACCTGTGCACCTCCCCACACCCTCTACCTGTGCACCTCCCCACACCCTCTACCTGTGCACCTCCCCACACCCTCTACCTGTGCACCTCCCCACACCCTCTACCTGTGCACCTCCACACACCCTCTACCTGTGCACCTCCCCACACCCTCTACCTGTGCACCTCCACACACCCTCTACCTGTGCACCTCCCCACACCCTCTACCTGTGCACCTCCACACCCTCTACCTGCGCACCTCCACACCCTCTACCTGTGCACCTCCCCACACCCTCTACCTGTGCACCTCCACACACCCTCTACCTGTGCACCTCCCCACACCCTCTACCTGTGCACCTCCACACACCCTCTACCTGTGCACCTCCCCACACCCTCTACCTGTGCACCTCCACACACCCTCTACCTGTGCACCTCCCCACACCCTCTACCTGTGCACCTCCACACACCTTCTGCCTGCACACTTCCCCACACCTCCTGCGCACCTCCCCACATTCCCTCATCCTGCGCACCTCTCAACACCTCCCAATATACTCTACCTGCGCAACTCCCCACAGCCCCTCCATCTGCGCACATCCCCACACCTCCTGCAAACCTCCCCACACACCTTCCACCTGGGAACCTCCCCACACCCTCTACCTGCGCACCTCCCCACACCTCCTGCGCACCTTCCCCCACACCTCCTTCTGCGCACCTCCCCACACACCATTCACCTGAGCACCTCACCCACACCCCTCCTCCTGCACACCTCCCAACACCCCTCCACCTGCGCACCTCCCAACACCCCTCCACTAGCGCACCTCTCCACACCACCTTCACCTGCGCACCTCCCAACACCCCTCCACCTGCGCACCTCCCAACACTCCTCCACTAGCGCACCTCTCCACACCACCTTGACCGGCGGCCATTCAAGACCATCTGAATAACGCCGATAATTAGACACAATAATGTGGCTGAAACCATCCACACAATAAAAGGAACGAAAAAACGACGTTTTAGCCTCGTTACGATATAATTGCGGGTCAAGGACGGGCCGAAACGTTATTATTTTTCTTGGGTGTGGGTTGGAATATTCATCTGTGAAACGATACTATTAACTTTAATAT
Source organism: Procambarus clarkii (assembly GCF_040958095.1). Classification (NCBI taxonomy): domain Eukaryota; kingdom Metazoa; phylum Arthropoda; class Malacostraca; order Decapoda; family Cambaridae; genus Procambarus; species Procambarus clarkii. The sequence continues at coordinate 30,744,208 of NC_091174.1, forward strand.
TTTTTCCTCAAGTTTATACATTGTGGGCAGCTTTGTCTGTGCTCTGCCGCTTCTTAAAAAAGGTGCTGAATCCCACCTAATAGATGCATAATATGCATAAAACAAGAGGCTCATTGTCACTCTATGACAATAGTATAATGTATTATGAACCGTAGTATATAATGAACCATAGTATTATGTATTATGGAAAGTAATAAAGATAAATTCCCCTAGAGTTATTATTTACTAAATAAAAGCCCCTTCATTCATCATGGCATTATATCATTAAAGAACTTGTCACAAGCAAAACGAATTGCATAATAAAGGCATTTATTACACTAAGCAAACCCAAAAAAGGTGGAGGGGAAAATGGTAATATATAAAATGCTCGAGAGGAGAAGACTCCTCTCTCATAAAAAAACAAGGCTTATATCATTTGTGTTGCCGACTACAGGAACTGGATGAGACGGATGTAATGGCTAAGCCCAATGTGTTCTGCCACTTTGCCCGGGGCGTGGGCGAGCCTCGGTATCTGCCCATCCTCTCATGGAACGACCTCAACACCACCCTCCAGGATGCCCTCACTACCTACAACGAACTCAATGCCGCCATGAACCTGGTGCTGTTCGAAGATGCCATGGCTCACGTCTGCAGGTAAGAAAGGGTTCGTTCATGTGTCCAAGGGTTCAGTATCTAAATTTGTGTTACAAACGAGTCCTTACCATACACAGTCTCACACCAAGGCTGTAAGTGGACGTGCTGGCCGCATTAGTTCAACAAGAAGGCGTGACAGAATCAGTAAACATTATTTTCAAGGTGTTGGCCGGTCCTTACGGTTGACTCTGTCACGTACAACTGGTTAAGGCAACCTGCCTAAACTGACCAACTTGTTGTAGACATCTGCTCCAGCCACCAGATTCCTTTCTCATGGGATCCAGAGAAAAATATTTAATTGTTAACAGGTGTTTGTAGCATGCACTGACTTGTTGACATGTGTTGATAGCACGCATTGACGTGTTGACATGTGTTGATGGCTCACACTGACTTGTTGACACGTGTTGATAGCTCACACTGACTTGTTGATATGCGTTGGTAGCACACATTGACGTGTTGACATGTGTCGATAGCATGCACTGACTTGTTGATATGTGTTGATAGCATGCACTGACTTGTTGACAGGTGTTGATAGCACGCACTGACGTCTTGACAATTGTTGATAGCTCACATTGACTTCTTGACATGTGTTTACAACTTTGACTTGTTGACATGTGTTGATAGCTCACACTGACTTGTTGACATGTGTTTACAGCACTGACTTGTTAACATGTGTTCATAGCACTAACTTGTTTACATGTGTTTACAGCACTGACTTGTTGACATGTGTTGATAGCTCTAACTTGTTTACATGTGTTTACAGCACTGACTTGTTGACATGTGTTGATAGCTCTGACAGCTCATGTTAAGGAATAAGAACTACACACTAATACTTGTTTGCATATGTTGGGTAACTTGGGCTCACGTTAGGGATTTGCAGAGGACGTTTGAGATTTTCGTTCCTCTCGTGTGGAGTGAGAAATACCCAACATGTTCAGAGTCTGAACATGTTGGGGATTTTGATTTCGAATTATGTGTTAAGCTTGTGGGTCGGTAGGTTGGAGGATAGTCGGTGGCTCAACTTCAGGGGTTGTTGAGAGCAGGTTGTACTACACTTTGGGCTGTTGTGCCCTTTATTTCTGAATGTTGTTGGCAGATGGTTTACGGCGCCTCTTGTCACTTGTGCTGTCTGTGTAGCCATGGTGTTGGTGCATGGTTGTCTGTGTAACCATGGTGTTGGTCCGTGGTTGTCTGTGTAACCATGGTGTTGGTCCGTGGTTGTCTGTGTAGCCATAGTGTTGGTCCGTGCTTGTCTGTGTAGCCATGGTGTTGGTCAGTGGTTGTCTGTGTAACCATGGTGTTGGTCCGTGGTTGTCTGTGTAGCCATGGTGTTGGTCCGTGCTTGTCTGTGTAGCCATGGTGTTGGTCAGTGGTTGCCTGTGTAACCATGGTGTTGGTGCGTGGTTGTCTGTGTAGCCATGGTGTTAGTCCGTGGTTGTCTGTGTAGCCATGGTGTTGGTCAGTGGTTGTCTGTGTAACCATGGTGTTGGTCCGTGGTTGTCTGTGTAGCCATGGTGTTGGTCAGTGGTTGTCTGTGTAACCATGGTGTTGGTCAGTGGTTGTCTGTGTAGCCATAGTGTTGGTCCGTGGTTGTCTGTGTAGCCATGGTGTTGGTCCGTGGTTGTCTGTGTAACCATGGTGTTGGTCCGTGGTTGTCTGTGTAGCCATGGTGTTGGTCAGTGGTTGTCTGTGTAACCATGGTGTTGGTCCGTGGTTGTCTGTGTAACCATGGTGTTGGTCCGTGGTTGTCTGTGTAACAATGGTGTTGGTCCGTGGTTGTCTGTGTAGCCATGGTGTTGGTCCGTGGTTGTCTGTGTAACCATGGTGTGGGTCCGTGGTTGTCTGTGTAACCATGGTGTTGGTCCGTGGTTGTCTGTGTAGCCATGGTGTTGGTCCGTGGTTGTCTGTGTAGCCATGGTGTTGGTCCGTGGTTGTCTGTGTAACCATGGTGTTGGTCCGTGGTTGTCTGTGTAGCCATGGTGTTGGTCCGTGGTTGTCTGTGTAACCATGGTGTTGGTCCGTGGTTGTCTGTGTAGCCATGGTGTTGGTCCGTGGTTGTCTGTGTAACCATGGTGTTGGTCCGTGGTTGTCTGTGTAACCATGGTGTTGGTCCGTGGTTGTCTGTGTAGCCATGGTGTTGGTCCGTGGTTGTCTGTGTAGCCATGGTGTGGGTGCATGGTTGTCTGTGTAACCATGGTGTTGGTCCGTGGTTGTCTGTGTAGCCATGGTGTTGGTCCGTGGTTGTCTGTGTAGCCATGGTGTTGGTCCGTGGTTGTCTGTGTAGCCATGGTGTTGGTCCGTGGTTGTCTGTGTAACCATGGTGTGGGTGCATGGTTGTCTGTGTAACCATGGTGTTGGTCCGTGGTTGTCTGTGTAGCCATGGTGTTGGTCCGTGGTTGTCTGTGTAACCATGGTGTTGGTCCGTGGTTGTCTGTGTAACCATGGTGTGGTCTCGGCCCGAGGTGTGGGCTCGAGACGGTTGTGGAGTTTTTTCCGTGTTCATGTTCTGCAATTGTACTTTTAAGTTGAGTGGGTTCCCTTGTAGTGTCGGTTTTTCGGGTTTGGGTTTGTGTTGGGTTCCATCGTGTATTATGTTTTAATTGTTTGTTTAACAAAATAAGTGCATGTCTTTAATCTTTCATGACGTGATTATATTTCTGGATAGCAGACAGTGTTCATACCTAGTGACTTATTGGTGTAATGTTTTCCTGTTTGTACTATATGTATTTTTTGTGTACAGTAAAAGGATACGTTATGGTGTCTGTTTACGGTTTTCAGACTTTTAGTATGCACTGTTTTTGTTTTGCGTGTCCCCATAATTTCTATATATTAATCTACTGTAATCGTTGCTCTTTGTACATTTATACATCTGGCAACAGAACTGGATTGTTTAAGCTGTTGTGTGTTACTGCTTGGCCTAGTTCTGTGTTTTGTGATCTCGTCGAACACAAGCGAAACTACGACATTGCTACAACGTTCGAACATGTTATAACACCTAACTAGATGTCACAATTTTCTAACAAGTTGTAACAACGTTATAATGCCATAAAAACATTATTACAAGTTGCAACAACTTTGTAACAAGTTGCAACACGGTAACAATAGAGACTGTCACCATGTGTGTTTGCAGGGAAACTGTGTTATATTAATTTCTTTGGATAGTTCATTCAGATGTTATTTATGAATTGTTTGTCATTGTGGATATTTCTGTTTGCATGTGTGGTTATGATGATTTGCTTACCTTATTTACTTCATTTCTAAATATTCTTTGTTTTATAAAAATCTAAATAATTTTTTGGGAAAAACCAACTGGAGCAGCTGTGGACGTCGTCCCCCAGGTGGCGGCTCAGCTGCTATTTCCCTACTTACTGGCGCATAATTATAATAGTTATCCATATACAGATAGTCAAATTTTCCTTGGAATGAGCTTAAGTCGGTGGCTTTCATTAATACTTTTACCGATTATTCAAGAGTGTACATTTTCACTATACTTTTGACATGATTTTGTAGCTGGTTCTCTCTTACTGTACGAAATTTGGTCAGTCTGTTTTGTTTAAATATATAAAGGGTTTTATTATGTGCATGGTAGCACCTAGAAATTGATTTATGCCTCTTTAAAGTTATTTACTGATTGAAAGCCCTCTGTAAATGTTTCCAATATACTTGTACATAGGTACGCTGTGGTATTTCTTCTAACACACATACACAACTTATTATCTCCCTAAAATCTCACTTAATTGTAGTGCTTACTGAGGTTGAGCTTCGGCACTTTGGTCTCGCCTCTCAACTGTCAGTCATCCAGTGTCCAGATTCATGAGCCTATTGGGCTCAATCGTATCTACACTTGAAACTGAGTATGAAGTCTGCCTTAACTACATCACCTCCTTATGCATTACATTTGTTAACTACTCTGACACAAACAATTTTTTTTCTCACGTTTCTATAGCTCATTTGGTTTCTCAATTTTCACCTGTATCAACTATCGTGTGTGTTCCATGTGTTAAATAAACTGTCTTTGTCTACCCTATCTACCTTCGACCGGCTACCCAGGGAGCCGGTCGGCCGAGCGCACAGCACACTGTACTTGTGATCCTGTGGTCCTTGGTTCGATCCCAGGCACCGGCGAGAAACAATGGGCAAAGTTTCTTTCACCCTATGCCCCTGTTACCTAGCAGTAAAATAGGTACCTGGGTGTTAGTCAGCTGTCACGGGCTGCTTCCTGAGGGTGGAGGACTGGTCGAAGACCGGGCCGCGGTGACACTAAAGCCCCGAAATCATCTCACGATAACCCTATAATTTCTTCTGAGGATCTTTATGTGGTGATAATGTCTACCTTAACTGTTCTGTCTTCCAGCGACGTGAGGTGTAGTTCCCATAGTCTCTCTTCGTAGCTCATACCCCTCAGCTCGGGGACTAGTCTGGCGGCATACCTCTGAATTTTCTCTAATTTAGTCTTGTGCTTGACGAGACGCGGATTACATGCTGGAGCTGCATACTTCAGCATTGGTCGGACATATGTGGTACACAAGGTTCTGAATGATTCCTTACACAAGTCTATGAAGGTCATTCATGTGCTGAAAGGCTATTATGACAGCAAATGCCGAACATGGTGTATGCTGATGATAATATCCTCTTAATGTGGATAGGTCCTGCGTGATATCAACCCCCAGGCCTTTCTCTCTCTCTGATTCTTGAAGAATTTCATCTCCTAAATGGTACCTTATATCTGCAGCCTCCTGCTCCCTACACCTATCTTCAATACTTTACATTTCCGCGAGTTAAACTCTAACAATCATTTAATTGACCATTCCTCTAGCTTGTCCAGGTCTTCTTAAAGCCTCACTCATGCTGTCCTCCTTTGTCTTTATACCTCTCGTAATTTTGGCATTATCTGTAAACATTTAGAGTAAAGAGTCTATACCTTGGAAGATCATATATGTATATCAGAAACAGGATAAGTCCGAGTACAGAATCCTGTGGGACTCCGCCGGTGACTTTATGCTATTCTGAGGTCTCACCCCTCACAGTAACTCTCTGTTTCCTATTGCTTATGTACTTCCTTATTCACTAAAGTAACCTACTAAATACTCTTGCCTGTTTCTCCAACTTATGCACCTGCCTCTTATGGGATACTGTGTCAAAGGCCTTCCGACAATCCAAGAAAATGCAGTCTGCCCAACCTTTGCTTTTCTGCCTAATCTTTATCTCCTGGTCGTAGAATTCTATTAAACCTGTGAGGCAAGATTTGCCATCCCTGAACCCATGTTAGAGGTGAGTCACGAAGTCCCTCCTCTCCAGATTTGCCACTAGGCCTTTTTCTCACAGTCTTTTCCATCAACTTGCATGGTATGCAAGTTAAGGATACTAGCTTGTAGTTCAGTGCATTTTACCTGCCACCCTTTCTGTATATTGGGACTGCATTAGCTGTCTTCGATATTTCTGGTAGGTCTCCCGTCTCCAGTAACTTAATATACATCATCGAGAGTGGCAAGCAAAGTGCTTCTGCACACTCTTTAAGTACCCATTGTGAGATTCCCTCAGGTTCAACAGCCTTTCTCACGTTCACATCCAACAGTTGCTTCTCATCCTCATCTCTGGTAATTTCAAACCCTTCCAAGGCCGCTTGCTTTACTGCCACTTCTCTTACCTCAGGGATCTCTCCTCGTTCTATTATGAAGGCCTCCTCCACCCAGTCTTAGTTTCATCACCTGTTCTTTCACTGTTGTTTTTCTCTTAATGTGATTGTGGAGCAGTTTTGCTTCGGTCTTGGCTTTATTTGTTATTTCATTTTCATATTGTCTCGCTGTTTCTCTTCTCACACTGAGGTACTATATCCTGGCTCTCTGGTATCTCTCTCTGCTCTCTTGTGTTCTGTTATTTCGGTTGTTCCTCCACGCCCTTTTGTTACGTTCCTTCGCTTCCAATACATGCCCTATTAATCCATGGATTCTTCTTTTGCTTCTCATTTTTTTCCTTTTGGGCCGGGGTAAACCAGTTTATCCCACCCATAACACTTTTGGTTAACATAATCCATCATGTCTTGTAAGGACTTAGTTCCGAGTTCTGTGTCCAATGGTATTTATCTTTGGAATTTTCTCATCTCATAATTCCCCTTTCGGTACGCCAGCCCGTGGCTTTCTAATTCTTTTTTGGCGGGGAAAGAGGGAGATTACTCCTAACTCTACCAGGTACTTAAATATCATTACACTGTAGTCATTCATTCCCAAGAGGGCTTCCAACTTACCTATTCTTATATCCGGCTTATTCAGGGTAAATATTGCAGTTCCCGTTGCTAAGTGGTAAGACACTCGCGTGGCGTTTCGCGAGCGCTTTGGCCTGGGTTCGTATCCGGTCCGGGGAGGATTTACTAGGCGCCAATCTTCAACTGTAGCCTCTGTTTACCCAACAGTAAAATGGGTACCTGGTTGTTAAACGATTTGGCAGGTCGTATTCCTGGGAAAATTAGGATTAAAGACTTGCTCGAAATGCTATGCGTGCTAGTGGCTGTACAAGAATGTACAAACTTTGGTATATATAAATAAAAAAAAAATATCAGATAAAGCCTAGCTGGTTGTTCTCCTCTCATTCTTGTGGGTCCCTTAACGTGCTGCTTAAAAAGTTTCTTGTTGCCACATCCAGCAGCTCAGCTCTCCATGTATCTGGTCCTCCATATGGGTCTCTGTTCTCCCAATCTATCTTCCCATGGTTGAAGTCTCACATGATTAGGAGTCTGGGTTCAAACATGCAAGCGACAGAAACTGCACTCTCTAGTATATTAATGGTAGCCATGGTGTCTCTATCATATTCCTTTGTGGGTATTCTGTCATTTGGTGGGGGTTATATATGATTACTACTTATTAGTTTGTGTCCTCCAATTTCTCTGGTGACTGTTATTACTTCAGTCAATCCTTCACAATCCTGGATAGCCATCTCCTCAAACCTCAAGTCTTTCCTTATTAGCAGAGCCACTCCACCTCTTCTTTCCTTATCTTTCCTTACTACATAATAGTCCTACGAAAACACTGCATTTGCTATGGCTTTCATTAGTTTTGTTCCTGTGAGTGCTATTATTTCTTGTTTTCCTCTTATGACCTTTCTCCAAGTTCACTCGTGTTATTTGTAATCTCATCTATGTTTGAGTACATTGCCTTGAAGATCACCTTCTTCTGTCTCCCTTGTGGGCTTTCTGCTGGTCGAGGAAGTTGTTCCATGGGTGTGGAAATTTGTGAGATGGTTAACAGAGCCTTAGAGGATCCTGGAGTGAAGGGTGGAGGGTCAGTAACGGGGGCATAGAGGGTAAGGGGTTAGTGGGAGAGTGGGTTGAATGAATATTTGAATAGGGACACGGAAGATTCGGGGTGAGGAGGGTTTTTATGAAGAGGAGTGTGTGGGTGTTGTATTCTTCTCTGGGGTTGCTGGGCTGCTGGAGGTTCCTCACCCTCCTCTTTGAATGCTGTGTTGGGTACTGTAGCTCCCTGGTTCTCTTCCCTCTTCCTGCGCTTCTTCCTTGCATCTGCTGCCATGATTCTCTCCTCCCTTTGTCATGTCCCGCTGAAGGAATACTTTTTTGTGTATGTTACATTTAACAGGTTTTTTTTTTGCTATAATTTCCTCCTTTTAGTCTCATTCATAAACACTATCAGTCAATCTCTGTCGTTTTTGTACTAGCCTAGCTTGAAAAACCTTCTCTAAGCTTTGTTCAGCACTCCTCCATCTGTAACCTCTTTAGGATTCTTCTCATTACTACTCTGTCTTTAGCTTTCCATTCTGTCAGACTGGAGCCTTCCTGTTCTTTAGTGCCCACTTCTTCTGTTGATCCTTTCCTTTCCAGCAGCTGACAACTGACGTAATTTGGTTATGTCACAAATATTAGCATTCATCAAACACTGGGTTTGTACAAAATGAATGTTAACTTTCTGTTTCTTAAGCATTTAGATTCGTGTCTGTAGCAAGGTATTTCCTCAACTCTACTGTACTGAATAGCTCCACAAACTCCATTAGTGCTAATAGAATACAGTCAAACTTGGTGTTTCAGTCAAATCACAGTCTAACGACAAAGTAGTTCCCACCTTCATAAAACGATTCTACAAGATGAAAGCTTGTACAAATTTGTGTTGGGTTATCAGAGTCTGCCTTGGAGCCCACTGCTTTGTCAAACTTTTAAGGGGGCATAATGAGGTAAATTCACAGTTGATCAATTTTGTTCAAACTTTATTTAATAGTTGTATATGGAAAGGACTGTACAGGTCCACGTTTCAGCATCGCAGCCTAAATAGAAAGGGAGGAAAAAAATACGTATTTTAGACGATTTTACAACATTTTTCAACATGATACTACAAACACAAGTGTCAATCGAAATCATTTCTATGACACTCAGCTATCACATTATCATATGATAAAGTTTTTTTGTTTAGCGATTTCTATTCCAAATGTTATGGTGCAATAATACAAATTTTCAGAGTTTCCCTAAAAAATTAGGCAACAAAATGATGTATATAAATATTTATAAAATCAATAAATGGACGTATGACAAAAGTGCCTTTACAGGTTTTAAAGGCATTACATATAATGTGTAAGTTTCATGTAAATTGAATAAAAAATGAAAGAGTTATTAGAACATTTATGTTTCTTGAAAATAAGAAAAAATAAAGTCTAAGTTGCTGCCATCTGTGGTTGAGGTTGACATCAACAAATTTTCTGGCACCCTTACAGATAGGCTTATGTGCAGTCAGGTGTATAAGTTTCATGCAAATCGTTCGATAAACAAATAAGAAAAAAATCTATATTTTAACTCGATTTTTTTGGGATAAAACTAATTATTAAATATTTTTATTATATGCTATTGTGATAGCTGAGAGTCATAGACATGATTTCAGTTGACACTTGTGTTTGATGTTAATTTTTTACCATTTTGGAAAATTTTTGACACATAATTCAATATTTTTTTTCGCCCTTCAGTTTTATGTTACCATGCTGAAACTTGAACCAGATGAAACCCTTTTCATATACAACTCAACAACAAAGTTTGATTGAAATCGAAATAGTTTTCATTTATTGCATATTTGGCACTGATGCCCCCTGATGCAAGTGGCGGGTCTCCCCAGGGGGGCGGGGGTCTCCCCAGGTGGGGGGTCTCCCCAGGTGGGGTTCTCCCCCCGGTGGGGGGTCTCCCCAGGTGGTGGGTCTCCCCAGGTGGGGGGTCTACCCAGGTAGGGGGTCTCCCTGGTGGGGGTCTCCCCAGGGGGGTCTCCCCAGGTGGGGGGTCTCCCCAGGGGGGATCTTCCCCAGGTGGGGGGTCTCCCCAGGGGGGGATCTTCCCCAGGTGGGGGGTCTCCCCGGGTGGGGGATCTCCCCGGGTGGCGGGTCTCCCCAGGTGAGGGGGGTCTCCCCAGGTGGGGGTCTTCCCAGGTGAGGGGGTCTCCCAAGGTGGGGGTCTCCTCAGGTGGGGGGGTCTTCCCCACATGGGGTGTCTTCCCCAGGTTGGTGGGGGGGGTCTCCCCAGGAGGGCGGGTTTACTGGCTGTTGTTAAGATTTGTGATAAGTTTACACTTATTCTCACTTCAAGATTTACCATTCTGAAGAGATGAGGGGTTACTATTGAATATTATTATTTATCTATTTAAATAAATATGGAAATGTTCGTTTGTTCAAAATCGCTAATCTTCAAAAGTTCTTCACCGATTGCTTTGAAATTTTCACACAATGTTTCATTCGCATACGAGCAGGTTTTTATATGCATATTATATTGCTGTCACGTCTGTGAAGGAAAAAAACACTTTTTTTTTTTAAACTGTTTTTCATATGAGAGAAATCTTCGAAACCTCTTTACCGATTGCTCTGAAATTTTGACACGTTGTTGCAATCGAATAGGCGCGTGTTTCTATATACCTGCTATATACGTGCCTTACATATGATCGGAGAAAACATGTTTTTTTTTAAAAACTTCGCCATCTGTTGGATGTACGAGCAACACACGCTGTAATCTCCCAAAGTTCTTCACCGATTGCTTTGAAATTCTGACACAACGTTCCTTTCAAATATGCGCGACTTTTTATATACCTACTATATAAATACCATCCCTCTGGCAGGTAAAAACATGCGTTTTTTTTAAAACAGCGCCATCTGTTGCACATAATAGCAACATGCATGCTATACTAAATATGTCACGAATTCCATTTCAATGTTTAGATTGCATTGATAAATTTTATTTTCATAGATTTCGATTTATTTGATTTTTTATTGAATTAGTACTGCTAGCCTTTTTATAAAAGGATAAACATTTTCGTAATTGTTGGATATATTATAATAGTTTATTTCTTCTCACAAGACTGTCAGGATGTTTCACACATGACTGCTGGTATCTGTTATGACTTCATAAATTTTTCAATGTAATACATATTAATTTTAACTAGAATAACAATTAATATTTTATCCCTTTGTTTATATCTTTATCATTTTCTATTGCATCTCTATCTGGTACATGCCTATAAATTCTTTGTTACTAAAAATAAAACAAAAATTTTCAGTAAATTATGAAGTAACAACAGAATGACATGACTCATTGATGTATAGTGTACACAAATGTGTGTTATTGAAGGATCAACCGCATCTTGGAGTGCCCGCGAGGCAACGCCCTGCTGGTTGGTGTGGGAGGCTCAGGGAAGCAGTCCCTGGCCCGCCTCGCTGCCTTCATCGCTGGCCTCGAAGTGTTCCAGATCACCCTCACCAAGGACTACGGCTTGCAGGAGCTCAGGGTCAGTCCTGTCTTTAACTAAGTGTGTGAGGAGTCATGTGAGGGACGATGTGTGTTGGTGTATGATTCCTTCCAGATAGGAAGGAACTGATTCATATACATGGTTTTATACACAACTATCCTTTCTATCCTAACAGCCTGTCAACATCATTAGTGCATAACAATCCTCCATCCACTACCATCAATCTCCATTTGCCCCAATCATTACAACTACACTCACTGAGCAGTTTTCATAGTGTATTTTTAGTAGTTGAACAGTTTAGACTTTATAGTATAAATTCTCTTACATTATTAATCCTAGAGCCTAGCCCTTCACCCCTCACTCTTTTGTCCGTCTTAAAGGTTCAATACAAAGTATTAACAGTTCTGCATTACTAATCACTTGTTAACTGCATTTGTGTTTTTATACCTTTTAAGTTTAAGGTAAATCCTCGTAGTCCAATTTGTAAGATACATTAACAAATACTGGTAAATGCCTACTTTCTATCTAACGTTTTTCAGCTTTTGTTTATGGTAGGCCATATTTTTTCTTCATTCCCTTTATAAAGGAATCATTTTCTTCTAATTGTTTTATTTAAGAGCTCAAAGGATGTTTTTGTCCTTTATTGTATGTAAGGGAATTTCTTATACTCTTTCCGAGGACATATTTTTTTCACTGATTGCTTTATGTAGAAACATATCTTACTTCTATTTCCTGTTTAAGGATATATTTCACTCAATGTTTTATGTAAGCATTAAATGCTTAACCTTTACATCTAATTCCTGTACATATAGCTGTCAGCATTACACATTTCTTAATACAACGAGCAATATTGTAAATTTGTTTACATCTATTTAGCTATAAATTATTTTACAAAATATTACTGTCAGAATTAAATTTAATCAAATTTTCTTCACATATAACGAAATCATAAACCATATTTATGAACTTTCAAATATTTCGCTTAGAATTCCAATACCTTCTTATATATTTCCTATAAGTTGTATACCATAATTTCCTGTATTTAATTTAAATGTTATCAGAAGTATCAACACGTAATAAAAATTCACTATCACATAAAGTTATTAAACTCTTTGGTTTCAACTCCATTTTTAAGCCTCATCAGAGGATCACAATACAGACAAGAAACAAAATTTAAAATTCTCCTGTTTCATAAGTGTAATTCTTACAATTACAATAGAATAAATCCTAATACTTTCATATATTTGTCATTAAAAATAAACTTTCATGATTAAATGAGAAAAGACAGTTTGAATTCACTTCCTTTTAGACCAATAATCTATGTAAGAGAAAATCCATCGCTATATATTCATAATTTATAAAGTATTCCTTCAAATGAAACCATTAGTCATAATCGCCAAATATCTTCTCTCTCCTTCACCACCTTCCCTCTCCTTCACCACCTTCCCTCTCCTTCACCACCTTCCCTCTCCTTCACCACCTTCCCTCTCCTTCACCACCTTCCCTCTCCTTCACCACCTTCCCTCTCCTTCACCACCTTCCCTCTCCTTCACCACCTTCCCTCTCCCTCACCACCTTCCCTCTCCCTCACCACCTTCCCTCTCCTTCACCACCTTCCCTCTCCTTCACCACCTTCCCTCTCCCTCACCACCTTCCCTCTCCCTCACCACCTTCCCTCTCCTTCACCACCTTCCCTCTCCCTCACCACCTTCCCTCTCCCTCACCACCTTCCCTCTCCTTCACCACCTTCCCTCTCCTTCACCACCTTCCCTCTCCCTCACCACCTTCCCTCTCCCTCACCACCTTCCCTCTCCTTCACCACCTTCCCTCTCCTTCACCACCTTCCCTCTCCTTCACCACCTTCCCTCTCCTTCACCACCTTCCCTCTCCTTCACCACCTTCCCTCTCCTTCACCACCTTCCCTCTCCTTCACCACCTTCCCTCTCCTTCACCACCTTCCATCTCCTTCACCACCTTCCCTCTCCTTCACCACCTTCCCTCTCCTTCACCACCTTCCCTCTCCCTCACCACCTTCCCTCTCCCTCACCACCTTCCCTCTCCTTCACCACCTTCCCTCTCCTTCACCACCTTCCCTCTCCTTCACCACCTTCCCTCTCCTTCACCACCTTCCCTCTCCTTCACCACCTTCCCTCTCCTTCACCACCTTCCCTCTCCTTCACCACCTTCCCTACCCTTCACCACCTTCCCTACCCTTCACCACCTTCCCTACCCTTCACCACCTTCCCTACCCTTCACCACCTTCCCTACCCTTCACCACCTTCCCTCTCCTTCACCACCTTCCCTCTCCTTCACCACCTTCCCTCTCCTTCACCACCTTCCCTACCCTTCACCACCTTCCCTACCCTTCACCACCTTCCCTACCCTTCACCACCTTCCCTCTCCTTCACCACCTTCCCTACCCTTCACCACCTTCCCTCTCCTTCACCACCTTCCCTCTCCTTCACCACCTTCCCTCTCCTTCACCACCTTTCCTCTCCTTCACCACCTTCCCTCTCCTTCACCACCTTCCCTCTCCTTCACCACCTTCCCTCTCCTTCACCACCTTTCCTCTCCTTCACCACTTTCTGCGTGAGTTTCTCAGCTCTGTAGGGCTGCAGAGCGCAATTTTACCAGCTTGTTGTTTGTTTTGGTTTGCTTATCTGTCTAGGTAAATGCCCTTATCGATGGCGGAATATTTTATTAGTAAAGTCTTTTAAAATATTTTAAATATACTTCAAATGTAAAGTGTTCATACACCATTGTTGTCTGCGCCTCACTGAGGGGACCAGGTTCTGGCTCGTGGTCCCCGGTATGCCTAAGAACTCCGTGACTGATGACCCCAAACTAATAAATCATATGTCAGTTCTGTTAGCTTCAGGGAGCCGACGTTCTCCTCTCAGAAAAGCCTCTTTTAGCTCTAGAGATTCGGATGATGCCTAACAAAAAATATATTTTCTTAAATACTATAATTAATGTATAACTAAGTAATTATACTCTGATATATGCTTTTTGAATTAAAAGTACTTTTGTTTGTGGTTAATTAGATAATAATGAATAAGATCCCTTCGATCGATCCAAATATTAAAGAAAACATCTAAGTTATTTGGCATTTCGTTCACCTACAGTTACAATCACCTACACCTATTGTTTCATAGTTATCCTTTAATGTAGCTGGTTATTATTGTAATGTCATGTATATAGCTATTTCTCATTATTGTAATAAGGAACAGGTGAAGCTGAAGCACCAAATTGTAATAAGGAACAATTTGGTGCTTCAGCTGCTTCATAATAATGTAAAAACACATTGGGACAATTATTTTATAATTAAAGTCAGATATTTGTGACAACCATGACATCCCGGGATACATCACTTCCCATTGTTGTCTTACACCTACAGGTAAATATTACCCATTAACTGGCACTATTTTCTTACTATATTTACAAACTGTAAGTATTAACTAATTGTTAAAATTGTTTGTTTAAATATTTTATCTGTTACTACATTATAAAACGCTTTTACGATGTTTAAAGAGGATATAAGTCATTGGCAACTGCTTAATATTTAGTTGAAACATATGTATAATTCAAATAGGAGGAAAAGGTAACACAGAGTTTGTATATCTCTTTCCAGATGACTTTTAAGTTTTATTTCAGTATGAAAAATATGATCTTTACAAATATTGAATATCAAATAAGTTAATTGTTTTGATTCTTGTTATTATTATTATTTGTCAAAGAATCATAGCCTGTGTTTGTGTACGGAAGCAAGCAAGGTGTCCAGCGTTTTGTGGATGGTCTACTACTGGATTTATAAACACTGCACTGCCATAAATATTGGGATTTAAAGCTTAGGATTTATTAGCTCCGGTTAGTTTGTTAGGCTCGGTTGGGTTAAGCTAGGTTAGATTATGTTACATTGAGTAAGTTAGCCAGGTTAAAAACAAGTTGGCAGATCGTATTTGTGTACGAACGACTGCTGAATTTTGTGAACACTAGCAAGAACACATCGTGTTATACAGGTATTTATTCAGTATTATTTAATTAAGAATGTTTATTATTTCTTTTATAATATTGCAGCAAGTTAGGGATGGCAGAGGAGTATTTTTTTTTTTTTGCAGGGATATTCCTGCGCGGGCCCTAAGCCTCTGGCTGGCCCACTAAGTGTTGCTTGTTTCTGTTTTACTTGGGCGGAGTGTGAGTATTTATGACTCGTATGGTCGCTTCAGTAAGATTTTGCCATACGTGTTTAACAACTTCTGCTCTGTTGAATCTATGTTGAAATCTTAATGGGTTTGTAACTATGCACTGTGTTAGATAATGTTCCAGTGGTCTGTCGGACATTTCTCCACAGTGCTGACATTTGAGTAGTTATTGACAGCCACAGGGCAGCATTCGACTAGCCTTGTTAGTGCAGACTAGTAGATTATCAGCTGCATCTCATTAGACCCCGACCAGGCCTCCTGGTTGCTAGACTGGTCAACCCGGCTGTTGGACGCGGCTGTTCGCAGTAGGATGTATGAATCACAGCAAGGTTGATCATCCTAGCTTAGCCTAGTTTACTCCTTCCTAGCCTAGTCTAGCCCTGCTTAGCCAAGCCTAGTCTTGCGTAGCCAATTCCTGCCTTACTTAACGATGACGAGTCCTGCCTAGCATAGCCAAGCCAAGCCCAGCTTAGCTTAGCCTTGCCTAACCAGCCAAGCCTAGCCCAGCCTAGCATAGCCCAGACGCGCGTAGTCCATCCTAGCTGTGCATAACACTTGCACAGACTTGCCTAGCTTATCCAAAAATTGGCAGTAGCAAGTAATCGTGAAAGGAAAATGGGGGATAAACAATACTAATCAGCATCTTCAACCATATATAATCCTCTATATAAATCACTATATATACACATAGTACACTGCAAGTGTCACTTTCGCACTGGATACTAATACGATAAATTGTGCAGTTTTTTCTATCCTTGTGAGTCCACTCTATCTTCTATTATGTCATCCACGTTCAATGGTTCTCACAAAGGAAATCTCACCCTGCTCAACACAACATGGGCCAGTCCTACACCGTAACGGTCACGATCTCCAGAGCACCACACTTTCTCTCTCCAGAGCCACACTGGCAGAGGTCTTCAGCCACACACTGATATATATATATATATATATATATATATATATATATATATATATATATATATATATATATATATATGTATATATATATATGTATGTATATATATATATATATATATATATATATATATATATATATATATATATATATATATTTATATATATGTATATATATGTCGTACCTAGTAGCCAGAACGCACTTCTCGGCCTACTATGCAAGACGCGATTTGCCTAATAGGCCGAGTAATTTTCTTAATTTTCAATAAATTGTTTCCAATTATTTCATAGGAATTATTATTAATATATTATATTAGGAACATAAAATATTGACGAAGTTATGTTAGACTAGGTTAGGTTAAGGTAGGTTAGGTTAGGTTAGGTAGGGTTGGTTATGTTAGGACATATATCTACCTGTTTCAACTCAAATTAAAAAATGATGAACTCATACATAATGAAATATATAGCTTTATCATTTCATAAGAAATTTTTTTTAAAATATGTAATTCAGGAAAACTTGGCTTATTAGGCAAATCGGCTCTTGCATAGTAGGCCGAGAAGTGCGTTCTGGCTACTTGGTACGACATATATATATATATATATATATGTCGTGCCTAGTAGACAGAACGCACTTGTCAGCCTACTATGCAAGGCCTGATTTGCCTAATAAGCCAAGTTTTCATGAATTAATATATTTCCTCTAATTTTTTTCTTATGAAATGATAAAGCTACCCATTTCATTATGTATGAGGTCAATTTTTTTTATTGGAGTTAAAATTAATGTATATATATGACCGAACCTAACCAACCCTACCTAACCTAACCTAACCTATCTTTATAGGTTAGGTTAGGTTAGGTAGCAGAAAAAGTTAGGTTAGGTTAGGTTAGGTAGGTTAGGTAGTCGAAAAACAATTAATTCATGAAAACTTGGCTTATTAGGCAAATCGGGCCTTGCCTAGTAGGCTGAGAAGTGCGTTCTGGCTACTAGGTACGACATATATATATATATATATATATATATATATATATATATATATATATATATATATATATATATATATATATATATATATATATATTAGTATATTTTGGTAGCAGTCTTTCCTGTAGACATATATTATTAAATATGACCGAAAAAGTAAGATTAATAATTCTAACACGAATTTTCTCAATCTTTCGTACATTACGCTTCACTGTTGGAGGTAAATCAAAAATCAATTCTCCAAAATTCATTGTTATTTCTAGTCTGACGCGACACGGGCGCGTTTCGTAAAACTTTTTACATTTTCAAAGACTTTAGTTCACAAATACACAACTGAATAGAACTTACGTATCTCCGATTTTATATCTACATTTGAGTGAGGTGGAAGGGGTGATGTGGCATTAACACAAGACAGAACAAAATGTGGTATTAATAGGGTATTAATTTCATCAACACAAGACAGAACAAGGGTATTAATAGGGTATTAATTTCATCAACACAAGACAGAACACGAAACAATGGATATTGAATAGAAGTGTTTGTAGAAAGCCTATTGGTCCATATTTCTTGATGCTTCTATATTGGAGCGGAGTCTTGAGGTGGGTAGAATATAGTTGTGCAATAATTGGCTGTTGATTGCTGGTGTTGACTTCTTGATGTGTAGTGCCTCGCAAACGTCAAGCCGCCTGCTATCGCTGTATCTATCGATGATTTCTGTGTTGTTTACTAGGATTTCTCTGGCGATGGTTTGGTTGTGGGAAGAGATTATATGTTCCTTAATGGAGCCCTGTTGCTTATGCATCGTTAAACGCCTAGAAAGAGATGTTGTTGTCTTGCCTATATACTGGGTTTTTTGGAGCTTACAGTCCCCAAGTGGGCATTTGAAGGCATAGACGACGTTAGTCTCTTTTAAAGCGTTCTGTTTTGTGTCTGGAGAGTTTCTCATGAGTAGGCTGGCCGTTTTTCTGGTTTTATAGTAAATCGTCAGTTGTATCCTCTGATTTTTGTCTGTAGGGATAACGTTTCTATTAACAATATCTTTCAGGACCCAAAACGGAGGAAAAGGTCCTGAAAGATATTGTTAATAGAAACGTTTGATTTGTAGAGCACTTCTAGTTTGGTTACACACAGCCAAATTGAGTAACAGGAAGAGGTCTTGGACACAAATTTGTTCCATGCTAAATGTAGAGGAATCAGCTGAGTATTCCTCAAATAAAATAAGTTGCCTCAGCTTATAAGGCAAATAAAATAAGCATTTCTCAAATAAGTAGCTGCCTCACCTCACTGCCTTACTGCTACATAGCCTTCCCGGCATGGTGCCTTCTTTTGATAATTACTTGTTCCACACTCAAATTGTATAACAGGAAGAGGTTTTGGACCCCTACTTCCCTCTCTCTTTTTTAATAATCTACAGTATATAGTCATAATTATAGCTTTAAGTATTCATTGAATAAAGTTTGTGACATTTTTACCCTTCTCCTTACCTAACATCATTTGTGCAGCATATTTTTATTTTATGTCTCACCCAGATTTAATTTCAAAATAAAACCAAACTAAATAAATTAGAAATGGGTATGTATAGCTAAGGTACACCCTTACTACTAGGTGAACAGGGGCATTTGGTGATAGTAAATGATCCCATCAGGCAGGGCTCATCACCTTCTCTCATATTTCATGTTCACCAGTGTTTATTTACTTAATAACTACTGGTATAATATCTTGCTATTATAAAACTAATTCTACTATCATCAAACACATATTTACTTCAAGTTTCAAGCAGAGAATGCATATATAACTAACACGAAAGACTCCTCTCCACTAGATTCACCAGCTATAATATTTTGGTCATGTTCCAATATCATAAATCGATCCCAGTGTTATGTAGTAGAGAAAAAATGACTTATATCCAGTTTACGTAAAGCTACGAGTGGTCGAAACCACACTTAAATCCCGGAATGAACTTACGAAGGTTTTTCCACTTAGGGTAGCTCTTTGAATACGGACGTAGCCGCCACGAAGGCGCTAAGAAGGAATTCGTTCTTAGCTAAGAGGAAAAACCTTCGTAAGTACCTTCCTGAATCCGGCCCCTGGGGACCATTCAGGCTTGTTCGCATTTGTGTTCCTCACGTGTGCCCCAAAGAATGAGGTGATTTGATAAAATGCTTTGCCCAAGATTACCATCCGAGTGCCATCCGGCACTCGGATGGTAATCTTGATATATATATATATATATATATATATATGTCGTACCTAGTAGCCAGAACGCACTTCTCAGCCTACTATGCAAGGCCCGATTTGCCTAATAAGCCAAGTTTTCATGAATAAATATATTTTCTCAATTTTTTTTCTTATGAAATGATAAAGCATCATTTCATGATGTGTGAGGTCAATTTTTTTTATTGGAGTTAAAATTAACTTAGATATATGACCGAACCTAACCAACCCTACCTAACCTAACCTAACCTATCTTTATAGGTTAGGTTAGGTTAGGAGGCCGAAAAAGTTAGGTTAGGTTAGGTTAGGTAGTCGAAAAACAATTAATTCATGAAAACTTAGCTTATTAGGCAAATCGGGCCTTGCATAGTAGGCTGAGAAATGCGTTCTGGCTACTAGGTACGACATATATATATATATATATATATATATATATATATATATATATATATATATATATATATATATATATATATATATATATAAATGTATGAAGTACAGATTCTATAAGGCCTGGTATGAATCTGCTTATGTTCCACCATGTACACTACATTCAGGGCTGAACAGTAAACACAGCCAGAAATGTAATGCTCGTTTAGGCCATGTTTGGATATTTGTTTCTACGCTGTGTTGGGGTTTTCAACCCGGGTAGGCTAGTTTGCGGTAGGTCAGGGTGGGCTAGGCAGGGCTAGGCTGGGACAGACTAAGAAAAGCTAGGCTAAGCTGTGCTTGGCTTGTCTAAGCTTGGCATGGCTTAGCAATGGCAGGCAGGACTGGGCATTGTTAAGCAATTCAAGGTTAGGCTAGAGAAGACAAGGCTTGGATATGCAGGAATAGACTAGGCTATGCTAGGCAAGGGTAGACTTGGATAAGCCTTTCTAGTCTAGGCTAGTAAGGGTTAAATTTGGATAAGCAAGGCTAAGCTAGGCTTTGCAAGCGGTATGCACAGCTAGGATGACTACACTAGGCTCAGCTAAGCTCGGCTATGCAAGGATATGCTAGGCTGGGTTAGGCAAGGCTAGGCTTGGCTGGTTAGGCAAGGCTAGGCTAACCTGGGCTGGGCATGGTTTTGCTAAGCATGGCTTGGCTACACTAAGCAGGACTGGTCATGGTTAAGCAAGGCAGGGTTGGACAGGGTTAGGCTAGGCAAGACTAGCTTCGGCATGCAAGGCTAGACTAGGCTAAACAGGGCTAAGCTATGCAAGGGTAGACTGTGAATGGCTTGGCTAGTCTAGGCTAGGAAGGGGTAAGCTAGGCTAAGCTAGGCTGATCAACAATGCTATGATTCATACGTCCTGCTGCAAGCAGCCGTGTCCAACCGCCTGGTTGACCAGTCCAGCAACCAAAAGGGCTGGTCGGGGTCTAATGAAATGGAGCTGATAATCTACTAGTCTACACTAGCTAGGCTTGTTTGCCTTGAAAGAGATATACAAACTGTGTTACCTTTTCTTCCTATTTGAATTATACATATGTTTCAACAAAATATTAGGCAGTTGCCAATGACTTATATCTTATATAAACGATGTAAAAGCATTTAATAATGTAGTAATAGATTAAACATTTAAACAAACAATTTTTACAATGAATTAATACCTAAACAGTTTGTATATATAGTAAGAAAATAGTGGCAGTTAATGGGTAATATTTACCTGTAGGTGTAAGACAACAATGGGAAGTGATGTATCCCGGGATGTCATGGTTGTCACAAATATCTGACTTTAATTATAAAATAATTGTCCCAATGTGTTTTTACATTATTATGAAGCAGCTGAAGCACCAAATTGTTCCTTATTACAAACAGATAATGAAAAAATAGCTATATACAGAACAGCAAAATAATAACCAGCTACATTAAAGGATAATAATGAAACTGTAGGTGTAGGTGATAACTATGGAACTGTAGGTGAACGAGATACCAAATATCTTAGATGTTTTGTTTAATATATGGATCGACCGGAAAGGATTTTATTCATCATAAACTAATTAACCACAAACATAAGTACATATAATTCAAAACATATATCAAATCAAAGTTACTCAGTTATTCATCCGGATTTGTGAAGCTAAAATAGTTTTCTTTGAGACAATGGCAAACCACTGAATTCAGCCATAATATATGTGGAGACAGGTTGCTACATTACTCTCTTTCATTTCCCCCACCTTCATCTTTCCCTATCCCCTACCTTCGTCTCTCCCTATTCCTCACTTTCTCCCTCATTCCCTATCCCCCTTTCTTCCTCTGTTCCTAATCCCCCTTTTTCTCTTCTCCTCTTTCAACCATTCTCCATGCATCTCCTTCTTCCCTTCTCACCCCATTCCTCTGAGAACTTCTCACCCTTCTCCTCTGTATTCTAATAGTCAGAATACACTACTCGGCTTATTATGCAAGGCCCGATTTGCCTAAGAGGCAGAGTGATCATCGTTAGTTTCAAAAATTTGTTTCCCATTAGTTTATTTGTATTAATATTATTATGTTATATTAGGAATTATATTACTTATTCAGTTTTGGTTTGAACCTACTTGAAGTAGGTCAGGTTTGGTTATATGTTTATGTTAGTTTTAAATTAAATTAAACAAACAAAATAAAATCATATATAAGGTGATGGAAACCTTTATCATTTCACAAGAAAAAAATTAAGATAAATATTTAGCTTCAGGAAAACTCGGCTTATTAGACCAACAGAACTCTGCATACTAGGCCAAGTAGTGCATTTAAGTTATTAAGTTTAACATATGTGTATATATATATATATATATATATATATATATATATTATATATATATATATATATATATATATATATATATATATATATATATATATATATATATATATATATATATATATATATATATATATATATATATATATATATATATATATATATATATATAAAGTTTGTGAGGGTACCACCTCTGGTGCCAATGTGGGGACCCATAGCCTCGGAGAAGAAAATAAAAAGTATTCAGAGGAGACCTTGTGGTTTCTCACTGAACACTAATATTATCTTCTCCTACCACCCCCATTCTTTTGTATGTACACATATATATTTACTTTATTTGAACTTTGTTACAAAAAAGGAGTTACATATGGGTTACAAAGATGGTTGTCATAGGTTGTCGAGTTCCTCCAGCTCCTCAGATGGCGGGCAGGAACCCTGGATGCAGTGCGCATTTCCCCTCTGTATCGCCACACTGAGGGGCTGGAAAAGAAAGCTTGCAGCTCTCGGGTCCCTTGTTGTTTCAATGAGCCTAGAACCAAGTTCCTTCAAAAAACTAGTAGCACTTTTACCCCAGGCGCCGAGCGTCTCAGAAGCAATGGGGACAAAATTGTAGTGGTGATCCAGTTCTCTATACTTACGGGATTTGGCTGCTTCCCTGTGGGTGGCAGCGCCACCTGGTTGTGCAACACTGAGGTTAATGTAGGTGTTAGCCAGGGTTGATACGCACGTGTAGTCCCATAACAACTGCTTGCCATTCTTCCAGGGGTTCACTGTGATACCATCCGGGCGACCAATAAGAGCATCAGAGTTACGGGGCGTTAGGTAACGGGGCTCTCTTTCAGCTGGGCATCCAGCTGTGGTGAGGCTCCTCTTGATGATGTCGTTAACTTCACTGTGCCTCGAGTGCCATCCCCTTGTGCTTTGGCAGAGTAGGCCATGGTGACCGTACCTGTCAGCCACCACCTCGCCGCAAATACACCTATATCTGGTGTGGATTGGGGCAGCAAGGCGGAGGGCCACAGCAATTCGGAGGGCGTGTGGTGTGAGACGCGTGCCAGTTGCCGACATTGGGGTTGCTAACAGGAAATCCCCTGCATGTGGTGCTGCTACTGCTGTGAGGCGAGCAATGTCGTGTTGTGTTGTTGCAGCACCCAGGCACTCTGCAGCAACTTGGTCTACAATGGGACCATCCCAGCTGGATTGCTTGTGGGATTTTGGGGATGGTGGTTGAGGTGATTGGCCTGCACGAGAGGCCCACTCTGTGGCACAGCGTGTAAAATTGGGATCATGTACACCTGCCAGCTGATGTAAGTGGGCAGGTAGAATTTCCTTCACAAGGTCGTCGGATGCTGATAAGGAGGACAGGAAGGCTGGAACAGCAATTTGCGTTGCTGTTCGAACTCCGAGGCCCCCAAGTCTTACGGGAAGAGAGGCTTGTTTCCACTGTAGGTCATCGAGAGAGAGGTTAAGGGCTTTTTCTAGCATTGATTTCAGTAACCGGTCATACTCACTTAGTTTTTGGCTACTGTAAGATGGTGAACACCTCAGAAAGTAGGTTAACCTGGGGAGGGACAGACATCTGGTGATGAGGTAGAGTGCATCATGAGCATCAATATCCTCAATCCTCCCATCCATCCTCTTAAGGTCGGCGATTTTCTTATCAAGGACCTCATCGATGGCTTTCAACCCCAGGGGAGCTCCTAGGAGTGTGCTGTCTTCAGGTTTAGTTTTATGGATATTTGGCAGAAGACCCTCTATTCTCTCTACGATGCCCTGGTTGGAACATATTATTTCACATTTAGAAGGGTTCAGGGTGAGGCCTAAAACTGCACCTTGCTCCTGGATTTTTCTGATGTCCTCCAGGAGGGAGTCTTGGGAACCAGCTAGGGTACCATCATCCAAGAACCAGATGTTAAGCTCGCTGGACAGGACCTCTGTGACTTGTTTGATGACTAAGCAGAAAAGGAGAGGAGCGAGGGGGTCCCCCTGTTGGACGCCTTCTCGCGAGTCAATTTCATGTTCGCCAAAAAGTAGCTTAAGATCCATACTGTAGCATGAATGTACAAAAGGGTAGAGGGAAGGGAAATGACTATGAACCGCACGGAGTACAGCATCCCTCCGCACCAAATTGAAGGCATTTTTGAAATCTAGCTTGATAAGGGCCTTTTCGTCTGTGATGTTGGCGATGAAGGCTCGAGCTGCATGGGCTGCCGCCTCACACCCTTGTGGAATGCCAAACCCGAGCTGTTTTGGCTTCAGCATGTTGGCCGCTGCATCACTAACTGTTCTTGCAGCTGCCTTTGCGACGAGACGCCGGAGAGAATTGCCCACAGCTATTGGCCTGATCCCTCCATCCTTTTTCTTTAGAGCACAGAGAGATGCTCCAAAAAAGATAGGTCTTATGGACGCTGGTATGTTGCCAGCTAGACATGTGTTGGTGAATCTGGTTAGTTCCACCAAGAGGTTCTTTGCAATGTCACCCAGTGCAGGGTTGAGCATTTGCTTGAGGTGGTTGGGTTTTAGTCCTGTGAACCCACCTGCTGATCCTGTAGGGAAGGACATGGCTGCTTTATGGACCACAGATTCAGCCACCCAGAGAGGTTCTGCTCCGGTAGCCCCCACTTGTACAATGTCGTCCTCATGCGGAGCCCTGGGTGGGTGTTTCTCCCTTAGGGCTTGAGCTGTTGCGGCATCTCTGTCGGCAATTGAGTCCTCACTGGTGATGACTCGTATTGCGCCAATAGTGTTTCCTTCTTCTATTTTCTTGGTCACTGATGTTCTGATTTTTGATGTCTCGGATATGCCACTGTTGCTCTTCCTGCCGTGGGTGTTTCTCGCGCGAGTGGGAAGGCGCACCTGGTTGTCCTCCCTGGGAAAATCATTTATAGCTTTGATGACTGAGGCAGCTAAGGTTTTGTCTCTCCTTGCAGGGGTGGCTAGACATATGTTGCCAAACATTAGGAGGTTGTGCCATGCTTGGGTCGTTCCAGGAGAGTCGTTGACCTTTCTCAGGAGGGCAGATAATTTGGCTGCTGCATGGGGGCGGGCTGCTTTAGGGATGTGTTGCAAGGTTCTGGCCGATGTTGCTTTGATAGCTTCTAATAAATTTTCTGTGGGAATGAAGGTCTGGGAGGTGTTTTGCCTTACGGGCGGTGTGGGCTGTTGATTGGTGTTCTCCCTGGGAGGGCGCCCAGAACCCAAACACCTGGCTCCGTTGTGGTAATGAATGCGCACATTATCGTCACTCAACCGGATATAGCATACACGGTCACACGTCTGACATCTACCTTGTCTACCCCTGTTTGATGGCTCATCTTGGCTTGGAGAAGCCTGGCTATCTGTTGGGAGCTGCGACATGGGCGGGCGCTGGGCTGGCGCTGGGCGGGCGCTGGGCGGGAAGGTGGACGGCGGGTGGAGACTGGAGGGTGGGCGGCGGTTGGAGGCTGAGGGGGTGATCAGCTGGCCGTGGCACTTACTACTCAGGTGAGTGGTAATACATATACCACCTCTATACAAAGTGTGGGTATACACCCACTACACAATATGTGGGTATACATTGGGTGGGTGGGTAGCGTAGACACACATGGGAGCCTCCCGGCTTCTATGGGCGGGTGGCAAGGTGGCCTCGTGGGTGGGGAGGCGACGTGGTGGGGTGGGTAGGAGGGGGAAGAGCAGGTACTTCCCGGCCTGGGCGCTGGGTGGGGGCGGGGGTCAGGGCGACACTAACACTGGTATAATTTCCCCGTATATCACTGCACAATAATGAATGAATCACACACTTGTAATCTGACTCACTGCACGTGTGATGTACTCACAATATGATAGATATGTTGCGCCAATTATCGCTGACAACGTAACTTGTTCAGCAAAACTTTCAAAAAAGAAAAACACAAAACACTGTTTGGCACACGCGTAACCCCCACCTCTCTCTCCTGACCACACAACACCCCTCACTCACCCCCCACCTCCCCTCACTATGGGAGGCCTGCAGGGTCCATCCTGGCCCCTCACTACAGCCTCCATGACTCCACACTGCCAACCCACCTGTTTTGATAGGTTTTCACATAGATGGTACACCGTAGGCACTTCCGGCCACTCCCACGTCTGCTTGGTGTATTCACGGTGACTATGGTTGAGTCTTGGTACGGTGAGGCCAAGATGTCTCAGGGTAATGGCTGAGAAGGCAGCAGCTCCTCCGCCACACGTCCGTCCCCTAGGCCTCTCCTTATTATATCTAGATACTAGACATCAATACACTAAACATATATATATATATATATATATATATATATATATATATATATATATATATATATTATTAAATATGACCGAAAAAGTAAGATTAATAATTCTAACACGAATTTTCTCAATCTTTCGTACATTACGCTTCACTGTTGGAGGTAAATAAAAAATCACTTCTCCAAAATTCATTTTTATTTCTAGTCTGACGCGACACGGGCGCGTTTCGTAAAACTTATTACATTTTCAAAGACTTCACAAATACACAACTGATTAGAACGCATCTCTGATTTTATATCTACATTTGAGTGAGGTGGTAAGGGTGATGTGGCATTAACACAAGACAGAACAGGAGGGGATATTAATAGGGTATTAAAAGTATCAACACAAGACAGAACAGAAACAATGGGTATTGAATAGAAGTGTTTGTAGACAGCCTATTGGTCCATATTTCTTGATGCTTCTATATTGGAGCGGAGTCTTGAGGTGGGTAGAATATAGTTGTGCAATAATTGGCTGTTGATTGCTGGTGTTGACTTCTTGATGTGTAGTGCCTCGCAAACGTCAAGCCGCCTGCTATCGCTGTATCTATCGATGATTTCTGTGTTGTTTACTAGGATTTCTCTGGCGATGGTTTGGTTATGGGAAGAGATTATATGTTCCTTAATGGAGCCCTGTTGCTTATGCATCGTTAAACGCCTAGAAAGAGATGTTGTTGTCTTGCCTATATACTGGGTTTTTTGGAGCTTACAGTCCCCAAGTGGGCATTTGAAGGCATAGACGACATTAGTCTCTTTTAAAGCGTTCTGTTTTGTGTCTGGAGAGTTTCTCATGAGTAGGCTGGCCGTTTTTCTGGTTTTATAGTAAATCGTCAGTTGTATCCTCTGATTTTTGTCTGTAGGGATAACGTTTCTATTAACAATATCTTTCAGGACCCTTTCCTCCGTTTTATGAGCTGTGGAAAAGAAGTTCCTGTAAAATAGTCTAATAGGGGGTATAGGTGTTGTGTTAGTTGTCTCTTCAGAGGTTGCATGGCTTTTCACTTTCCTTCTTATGATGTCTTCGATGAAACCAATGGAGAAGCCGTTATTGACTAGGACCTGCCTTACCCTACAGAGTTCTTCGTCGACTCCAAGTCGACGAAGAACTCTACTCCAAGAAGAAACTACGACGAAGAAACTACTCCAAGCTTGTACTAAAGAGGCACCCTTCTTGAGCCCGGATGGGCACATGTATAAGCAAGTAGATGGGGTCGCCATGGGTTCTCCCCTAGGTGTCCTGTTTGCAAACTTCTACATGGGTACCATCGAGCAAAAAGTCTTAGTCGACATGAACTTGAAACCGGCCATATACTGCAGGTATGTTGACGACATTTTTACACAGGTACCTGATGTCAGACATCTGCAGAAGCTGAAGGAGGCATTTGAGCAGAGTTCCGTGCTGCGTTTCACTTACGAGACGGAAAAGGATGGGAAGCTGCCTTTTCTAGATGTAACAGTCATGGAAAAGGGCGGAGGTTTCCACACTGCAGTCTACACTAAGGAAACAAACATAGGAATGTGCCTAAATGCCAACAGCGACTGCCCTGACAGGTACAAGAGGAGTGTTGTTAACGCATACGTCGACCGTGCTCTCAGCCACAGCTCAGAATGGAAGCAAGTCGACGAAGAACTCTGTAGGGTAAGGCAGGTCCTAGTCAATAACGGCTTCTCCAATGGTTTCATCGAAGACATCATAAGAAGGAAAGTGAAAAGCCATGCAACCTCTGAAGAGACAACTAACACAACACCTATACCCCCTATTAGACTATTTTACAGGAACTTCTTTTCCACAGCTCATAAAACGGAGGAAAGGGTCCTGAAAGATATTGTTAATAGAAACGTTATCCCTACAGACAAAAATCAGAGGATACAACTGACGATTTACTATAAAACCAGAAAAACGGCCAGCCTACTCATGAGAAACTCTCCAGACACAAAACAGAACGTTTTAAAAGAGACTAATGTCGTCTATGCCTTCAAATGCCCACTTGGGGACTGTAAGCTCCAAAAAACCCAGTATATAGGCAAGACAACAACATCTCTTTCTAGGCGTTTAACGATGCATAAGCAACAGGGCTCCATTAAGGAACATATAATCTCTTCCCATAACCAAACCATCGCCAGAGAAATCCTAGTAAACAACACAGAAATCATCGATAGATACAGCGATAGCAGGCGGCTTGACGTTTGCGAGGCACTACACATCAAGAAGTCAACACCAGCAATCAACAGCCAATTATTGCACAACTATATTCTACCCACCTCAAGACTCTGCTCCAATATAGAAGCATCAAGAAATATGGACCAATAGGCTTTCTACAAACACTTCTATTCAATACCCATTGTTTCTGTTCTGTCTTGTGTTGATACTTTTAATACCCTATTAATATCCCCTCCTGTTCTGTCTTGTGTTAATGCCACATCACCCTTACCACCTCACTCAAATGTAGATATAAAATCAGAGATACGTTCTAATCAGTTGTGTATTTGTGAAGTCTTTGAAAATGTAATAAGTTTTACGAAACGCGCCCGTGTCGCGTCAGACTAGAAATAAAAATGAATTTTGGAGAAGTGATTTTTGATTTACCTCCAACAGTGAAGCGTAATGTACGAAAGATTGAGAAAATTCGTGTTAGAATTATTAATCTTACTTTTTCGGTCATATTTAATAATATATGTCTACAGGAAAGACTGCTACCAAAATATACTAATATATATATATATATATATATATATATATATATATATATATATATATATATATATATATATATATATATATATATATATATATATGTCGTATCTAGTTGCCAGAATGCAGTACTCAGCTTACTATGCAAGTCCCGATTTGCCTAATAAGCCAAATTTTCCTGAATTTATATATTTTTCTCATTTTTTCTTATGAAATGATAAAGCTATCTATTTCATTATGTACGAGTCATTTTTTTTTAATTCGAGTTAAAACTAATGTAGCCAAATGACCAAACCTAACCGAACCTACCAAACCTAACCTAACCTATCTTAACCTGACCTTAACTAGCATAACTAAGTCAATAATTGATGTTCTTAATATAATATAATAACAATAATTCAAATAAACAAATTTGAAACAATTTGTTGAAAATAAAATCACTCGGCTTATTAGGCAAATCGGGCCTTACATAGCAGGCCGAGAAGTGCGTTAAAAAAAGACTCATTGAACACACATATAATATATGAATATAATATTGTTATGAGACATTTTAAATCTCCCAGTCAGAGTTTTTTTCTTAAATTGTTGTGCAATATTGTAACTTAAATCTGGGTCAAGTTTGTACATACCAGTACTAACATTGAGAAGATTTGGACACTGACTGATTAGGGCAGACTCAATTAAATTCCATTCCACAAAATCATTGCAATTGGTAATGCTTGTTGTTCCATCCCAATTAATAGTGTACTCACACAAACTTGTGTGTAGATACAATACACTAGATGTTTGGGCAGTTCTAATACTATAAGCATGTTGGCACATGCGCAATTTTTAGGATTTTTCTGTTTGTCTTAGGTACACAGACTCGCATTCATTTGCAGGGAAACGAGATCCATAATATTATAATCATATATTATATGTGTGTTCAATGAGACTTTTTCTTTCATCTTTTATACTTATCCTCTTACCACTTAATCCTTTTGACCATTCCAAGCTGATCTATACCTGTTTCTGGTTAATTCATTCCCAGGGGATGGGTGGTCTGGTTCCAGTGGTGGCCTCCACCCTCCCTTTGTGTCTTTTCTCTTAGTCTGGTGTTGACAACGGTCGTGTTCGGCCTGGTCGGGCCAACAATCTGAAACAAGCAACAAGCAGACTGAAATTATATATATATATATATATATATATATATATATATATATATATATATATATATATATATATATATATATATATATATATATATATATATATATATATATATATATATATATATATATATATATATATATATATTAAGATATATCTATTATCATTTTGAGTGAGAGGGACAGTAGTACTTACCATCTTAAAATAGAACACAACAGCTAAAAGGATATTTGAGGAAGGAGAGTCGCCCATATTATATCTTGATGACACAGAGCGACCTGGCCAACCTGTACCTGCGGGCGGGACTCAAGAACTTGGGCACTGTCTTTCTTATCACTGACGCCCACATCCCCGACGAGAAGTTTTTGGTGCTCATCAACGACCTGCTCGCTTCCGGGGAGATCCCCGACCTCTTCCCGGACGACGAGGTAGAGAATATTGTGTCATCAGTGAGGAACGAGGTAAGAGGCTCGGTGGGGTCACTTTCCTGGGCCTCGGCCCTGTGGTGAGTCGCTCTTTCTCAAGCCACCCTCCACATTTATTCCACCCTCTTAACCTTGTTACTCTTAATTTGTGCTCCTTCACGTGTCACTTAATCTTAGGTGTGCTTCAGTTTTATTGGCATGTACAGGTCTTAATGCTGCCCTAGATGTTAATGAGACTTTATTATTCGTTATAATAATAATTATAAATATTATTACTAGTATTATTATAATTTATTAATATTATTATTCTGGTTATTATAGTTGCACAATGAAATCACTTTAACATGAAGTATCAATGATAAAATCAGTAGGAACCGTGGGAAGAATTCGAACCTGCTCACTTGGTACTCCCAAGCACATGCCTTAGGCCTCTTTGACCCTGCCAGGATTCACTTGAATCCCAAGATGCACTTCCTTTGAGCACGTGGTTAAGTGGTCTAGGGCGCTAGCTTATGAGCACCCAGTGTGCAGGTTCGATTGCTCCTCATACCCTTATGATTTTCTCATTATTATAATTATTATTTTCATTATTGTTGTTGTTAAAAGTATTATTATTTTTATTACTGTTATTTGTTATTATTAATGTTGTAATTGGCATTATTATCATTATTGATAAAATCAGTTGAAGCCATGAGGAGGATTCGAACCTGCACACTGGGTACTGCCCGGTGATTTATTTGTGCATTATAATGATTATTATTATTATTTTGTTATTTTTAGTATAGCTATTATTATTATTATTATTGTTATTATTATTATTATTATTATTATTATTATTATTATTTTCATTGGCAGGTGATGAGTCACAATAACATGGCTGAAGCATGTTGGCCAGACCACACACTAAAAGGTGAAGGGACGACGACGTTTCGGTCCGTCCTGGACCATTCTCAAGTTGATTGATAATGGTCCAGGATGGACCGAAACGTCGTCGTCCCTTCATCTTTCAGTGTGTTGTCTTGTCAACATTATTTTTAATTTTATTTTAATAGGATTTTTATTATTTGTGACTTGCCATTCAGGAGTTAATTTCGTTAGGAGTTTGGATTACATTTCATGGAATATATGTCGGAGCCTGAATTCTAAAAATGTAATTTCTTTTAGCAAGAAATATACATGAAGCTTCACTCAGAGAAGAGAAGTGCACAAACTGTGTCACTCGACACCAGTGTTATAACATCCAGGCTTGTATGTCTCAGCTTCACAAGTGTGTATGTCAACACAACATTGTCTCACCACTACTACACTACTCTCAACATGCACTCCAACGCCCAAAGTGTGTGTGTCCCAGCTTCACAAGTGTGTATGTCAACACAACATTGTCTCACCACTAATACACTACTCTCAACATGCACTCCAACGCCCAAAGTGTGCGTGTCCCAGCTTCACAAGTGTGTGTGTCAACACAACATTGTCTCACCACTAATACACTACTCTCAACATGCACTCCAACGCCCAAAGTGTGTGTGTCCCAGCTTCACAAGTGTGTATGTCAACACAACATTGTCTCACCACTAATACACTACTCTCAACATGCACTCCAACGCCCAAAGTGTGCGTGTCCCAGCTTCACAAGTGTGTATGTCAACACAACATTGTCTCACCACTACTACATTACTCTCAACATGCACTCCAACACCCAGAGTTCACGACTCAGCATATTGTTGCATGTTACGTGTCGTGTCTCCCTGCGCCTCACCCAGGCTTGTGTTGATAGCCTCACCATGGAGCTTCCTGCTGCACGGTGGCCATATTCTAGTCTCTGTTTTTATCTCCCCTTAACCGGGTGATGCTGGTTTTGATGAGGGCTCGCAATTTTTGAGGTGGGTAATTATTGTATCACCTCCCCTCGTTCTGCGCCGACAACTCTTTTTGTTTTTTAAATCAGTGCCCGCAATTTTGCCTGATTCTTAGAACATTTCCATGCTGTTGCTCGTAACCTCTTTTCCTCAACTTACATGTGAAAGTCGCACTCCCACACACCTCACACAGCCTGCTGCATGCCTTCACTACTGGCTTCCCACTCCCTCAACTCACTGTCAACCATTACGTTCGTTACACAGCTTTAG
The DNA here is from genome assembly GCF_040958095.1 of Procambarus clarkii. Classification (NCBI taxonomy): domain Eukaryota; kingdom Metazoa; phylum Arthropoda; class Malacostraca; order Decapoda; family Cambaridae; genus Procambarus; species Procambarus clarkii. The sequence goes on from NC_091174.1 coordinate 30,777,267, forward strand.
ACACGCTCTAGTGTATTGTGTCAGACATGTCGCTAGTGACAAGTGCAGTTTTTTGTGTGACTTAAACGTTTTCTGGTCTCCTAGTTTGTATCGACAGCCACTAGCAGCACAGTTGTTTATTTTTTTATTAACAAAGTTCCCTAATTTAATTTTCATTACCAGCACATATGTCAAATATATTCAATTCCTTATAATGCGAGTTAGTAATAATGGACGCTTGTTGAGTCATGACAGTCTCAGCTCGCTACCACATCACCCGCTTGGTATCGTAGTGTATCAACACCATACGTGGTGGTGGTGTCTCCCAATGTTGAACTGTAGTGTGACACCATCACTACACGTGGTGGTGGTGTCTCCCAATGTTGAACTGTAGTGTGACACCATCACTACACGTGGTGCTGGTGTCTCCCAATGTTGAACTGTAGTGTGACACCATCACTACATATGGTGCTGGTGTCTCCCAATGTTGAACTGTAGTGTGACACCATCACTACATATGGTGCTGGTGTCTCCCAATGTTGAACTGTAGTGTGACACCATCACTACACGTGGTGGTGGTGTCTACCAATGTTGAACTGTAGTGTGACACCATCACTACACGTGGTGGTGGTGTCTCCCAATGTTGAACTGTAGTGTGACACCATCACTACACGTGGTGGTGGTGTCTCCCAATGTTGAACTGTAGTGTGACACCATCACTACACGTGGTGGTGGTGTCTCCCAATGTTGAACTGTAGTGTGACACCATCACTACACGTGGTGCTGGTGTCTCCCAATGTTGAACTGTAGTGTGACACCATCACTACACGTGGTGGTGGTGTCTCCCAATGTTGAACTGTAGTGTGACACCATCACTACACGTGGTGGTGGTGTCTCCCCAATGTTGAACTGTAGTGTGACACCATCACTACACGTGGTGGTGGTGTCTCCCAATGTTGAACTGTAGTGTGACACCATCACTACACGTGGTGCTGGTGTCTCCCAATGTTGAACTGTAGTGTGACACCATCACTACACGTGGTGGTGGTGTCTCCCAATGTTGAACTGTAGTGTGACACCATCACTACACGTGGTGGTGGTGTCTACCAATGTTGAACTGTAGTGTGACACCATCACTACACGTGGTGGTGGTGTCTCCCCAATGTTGAACTGTAGTGTGACACCATCACTACACGTGGTGGTGGTGCCTCCCAATGTTGAACTGTAGTGTGACACCATCACTACACGTGGTGGTGGTGTCTCCCAATGTTGAACTGTAGTGTGACACCATCACTACACGTGGTGCTGGTGTCTACCAATGTTGAACTGTAGTGTGACACCATCACTACACATGGTGGTGGTGTCTCCCAATGTTGAACTGTAGTGTGACACCATCACTACACGTGGTGGTGGTGTCTCCCAATGTTGAACTGTAGTGTGACGTGGGAGGAAGGGGTGTATCCCCATTTAACACTAGTGTACCATATTAGCTGAAGGTACAGCATATCGAAGATTTTTTTTATTTTTGAAATGTAGTCACAATGAGGTACCCCATTTATGGTAGAAGTCGAGGTCGTAGAGATTTCATCTTCGGGTAATGTGTTAGAGGTGTGTGATGTGTCAGATGTAGGTTCTTGGACCCAGCTTAAAAAGTCGTTGATATGCCGTACCCCATTTAAGACTGCAGCCAGGGTCTGATGGGGGCCATCTTCGCGTAATGTGTTAATTAGAGATGTGGGATGCAATTTCCTGCGTTGGATGTTAGTTCATGGACCTGGCTGCAAAGTTGACGCTAAGCTCTACCCAGTTTAAGACTAAAATCAGAGTCGTAGTGAGTTCATCTTTAGGAATATGTTAATTAAGAGTGTATAAAGTAATTAGCTGTGAAAGACTTCAGTTCTTGGATCCGACTGTTAAAGTTTACTGTTGTAATTTCGTAAGTATGCATCTGATTTTCATTAAATTTATGAGAATTTCAAGAAAATATGACCAAAAATATGACTAAAATTAGTTTTTAATCGTAGTAAGAAGAAAAGATATATATATATCTAGCCTGAGCTCTAGTCCTCGGCCTTAGTTCTCTCATGTAACTTCGTTATTATCAGTTCAGTTAAAGTAATATTTTAAAAGTCAACCACGAGACGAGGTCGAGGAACAAAAGGTTCGCTCTTGTATTTTCGTTAGTAACATTTCCATTTTAATGATAACTAAAAGAGGCATTTTACACATGGTAACAAAATAAAACTGAGTTGTTGTGCTGCAGCTCCCGACTCCAGCATAGTACATAGTACACCGACTCTTGCAACTTCGTTTCTAACAGTTCAATTTTCATAAGATATAATCCATAGGTATTTCAGACGAAGTAAAAGAAAAAAGTACTTGGCCTCTAGCTTTAGTTAAGGTCCCCAGTTCTCTGTTGTATTTTCATTATTTAACATTCAATTTTAAATAAAATTTAAAACATAGATACATGTTGCCTTCAGAATGAAATACCATCAACTATCTTTTCCATTTTAAGCATAGGCAAGCACAGTTCATGCAAATGAGGAAGCACAATGAGGAAAGTACAATTAAGTAATTACTCTCTAATCACGCCAAGAATTTGTTGTACTTTGCCAAGAACATGTTGTTCTACAGATTGGTAGGAGAACTAACAATTGGAAATGTCACTAAGAATGGGGTAGGATAAGTTAGGTGAGATAGTTGAATGTGCTTTCCGTACATGTCTGTCTGTGTATGTGTATGTATGAGTATTTGTATAAGTTTGCGAGTTGAATATGTGCTTTGATAATGGGAAAAATCTTGGAGAACTCTTTCAACTTTGTCAGTATAAAAATATATGAAGAATCTAGTTCAGGTTAAGAAACTTACTTGTTTTGATGTATAATACTTGGTGAACTCTACGATATTTCGCAGAGAAGATGTTGGTCAGAGATGACTTGCCCTTTAGGCACTCTCTTAATTTGAGCTCCTCCTACCCCAGAAAATTGATGGTTTTACGGTAGCAAGTGAACTGGGAGTATATTGTCGATATTAAGGAGTAAGTCTTATGGTATTCTTTGTGGACATGAATTGTTAAGTCGTTGAGTTGGTTGCACGTAAGTCTGCATGTGTTTTGTATATAAGTGAATGTGTGTATGAGTGCCTATGAAAAAGGATTGTATGTGATTTGTATACATGTGTTTTTGAGAGTATTTTTTGGGAGGGGTGGGGGTGGGGTACTCTCCTAGTTGTACTCACCTATTTGTGATTGTGGTGGTTGAACTTCGGCTCTTTGGTCTCGCCTCTCAACTGTCAATCAACTTGTGTATAGGTTCCTAAGCCTATTGTGCTCTACCATATCTAAATTGGAAACTGAGCATGGAGTGTGCCTTCACCATATCATTGCCTAATGCATTCCATTTGTTAGCTACCATGATTCTGACAATTTTTTTTTCTCTGTAGCTCATTTCTGTACTAAGTTTCCAACTGTGTTCCCTTATTCTGGTTTTGCCCCATGCTATTTAGTTCGTCTTTGTCCACCTTGCCAATTCCACCGGGAATGTTGTAGGTGAGGATCCTGTCTCCTCTAACTCTTCTATTTCCAGGGACGTTTAGTTTAATTCCCGTAGCCTTTCCTCGTAACTCATATCCCTCAGTTCTGGGACTAGTATGGTGGCATACCTCTGATTTTTTCTAACTTTGTCTTGTGTTTAACTAGGTATGGACTCCATGCTGGATCTGCATACTTCAGGATTGGTCTGACATATGTGGTATACAACTCTGACATATATAGTACATATATGTGTGTTTACACATGTATATGTGGTATGCATATGTATATGTGGTATGCATATGTGTATGAGGTATACATATGTGATATGTTTATGTGGTATATATATATATATATATATATATATATATATATATATATATATATATATATATATATATATATATATATATATATATATATATATATATATATATGGTATACATATGTGTACGTGGTATGCATATGTATATGGGGAATACATATGTGTATGCATAAAGTATGTGGTTTACATATGTGTGTATAAATATGTTTATGTGATATACATGTGTGGGTATACATATGCTTAAGTGGTGTACATATATAGTTTAAGAATGAATGTATTTGTATGTGATCTGAGAAGGTACATGAATGTATGCATTTGTTTATTTGAGTAAGTTTGTTATTATAATTGAAAGTGAAGGTGCGGGTGTGTGTATGGAAAATGTTTATATTTATGCAAGTTTATGTAAGCGTTTATGTGTTTTGAGTAAGCTTGTGTGATTCGTGATATCCCAATGAATGTAAAGTATTTGCATGTTTTGTGTAAGTCTGTGTTTGCATGTGCAAGCTTGTGAATGTAATTTTATGTAAGAGCTAGTTCATATTTTATGAAGGTGTGTAAGTTTGTAAAAGTGTGTGAGTTTGTATGTGTAAGTTCGTGTTTATGAATGTAACTATGTTTTTGCATAAGTTTGTGTGTTGAGTTTAAGTTCGTGAATATAATTGTATGTGTGAGATAGTAACATAGGTAGTTTGTGTAAGAGTGTGTATTTCTGTGTTTGCACCCCGGGCAGGACAGAAATGGTTGGGTGCATCTCCTATCACCTAATATGCCTGTTCACCAAGCAGTAACAAGGGGCCAAGGAGTTAGTCAACTTGTTGTGGGGTTGCATCCTGACGGGGTCTGTAATTCGACATTGGAGGGTGGGGGGTATTACCTCGATCTAAGCCTAATGTGAATAAAGACATTCTGGCTGCCCGTTCCCCCGAGACAATGAATTAGGAATTATGTAATTTGTGTTAGTACATGAATGTAAGAATATGTGTGATTTGTGTTAGTAAATGAGTGTAAGAATGTATGTATTTTGTTTAAGTTTGTGCAAGTACGTGTATACAAGTTAGATTGTGACATTGTGGTATATGAAAGAGTGAGTGTGTTTTGTGCAAGTTAGTACATAGGCTTACTTAGTACTCCTGAACCCATTACACCATACTCAGACCCTTAACAGGGATGTTAAGGGTCTGGTGAGTTTGGTGTAGTGGGTTATTTAGATCAGTTTCTTAAAAGTTGTTCAATGTCAACCAATATTATTTTACTAGTTGTATATGAAAAGGGCTGCAATTATTCCAAGTTTCAGTATCGCAGCGTAAATAGAAAGGGAGATTTTTTTTCAACGAATATTACACATTTTCAAGTGAGTTGAAACCTTTCACCTTTTCAGATATAATCATTCTATGACACTTTTCTGACACATTAGCATATAATAAAGGAACTGTAGGAGGGGATTTTCCAAAACATCTTTAGTTTTCCTAATACAAATAGTCAAAGTTCTCCCTAAAAATTATGCAAATATATCATGTTTATTGCTATTATAAAATCAATAAATGAACTAAGGAAAAAAACGCTACCAACAGACTTTAGATACATAAACTTTACATATAAGGTGTAAGTTTCATGCAAATTGAATAAAAATGAAAGAGTACCACCTAGTTTATGTTACTTGAAAAATAAAAAATAAAAAATTAAAGTCTAAGGTGCTGTCATCTGTGGCTGAGATTGACATTAACCAATTTCCTCCAAAATTCCCACCTGTACAGATAGGCTTACGTGCAGTCAGGTGGACAAGTTTCATGCAAATCGTCCAATAAACAAATATGAAAAAAAAACTAATTAAATTTTTTTTATTAAAACTAATTATATTGTTTAAAAATATATGTTATTGTGAAAGCTGAGAGTCAAAGACATGATTTAAGTTGACACCTGTGTTAGATAATCGTTTTTGACCATTTTGGAAAATTTTTGACACATAATTTAATATTTTTTTCTCTCTTCCTAATATTGCTACGATGCTAAGACTTAGACTATACGAAACCCTTTTTATATACAACTCGTCAAAAAAGTTTTATTGAAATCGAACCAGTTTTCATTTATTGCATATTTGGATCTAAGACTCCCTTAGTACATAGTTTACTTAGTACGCCTGAACCCACTACACCAAACTCAGACCCTTAACAGTGATGTTAATGGTCTGGTTAAGTTTGATGTAGTGTTTTAAGGCGTATTAAATTATGCCAGTTGTTGGGAAGCAACTGTGCTGGCTGGGTTCGAGTCCCTGGTGGTTGTGTGTCTAAAGTTGGTTATCTTCACTTGCGACGAGTTTAGGCAAGTTTATGTGCATACACACACACACACACACATATATATATATATATATATATATATATATATATATATATATATATATATATATATATATATATATATATATATATATATATATATATATATATATATATATTATTAAATATGACCGAAAAAGTAAGATTAATAATTCTAACACGAATTTTCTCAATCTTTCGTACATTTCTTTTCACTGTTGGAGGTAATTAAAAAATCAATTCTCCAAAATTCATTTTTATTTCTAGGCTGACGCGACACTTGAGCGCGTTTCGTAAAACTTATTACATTTTCAAAGACTTTACACATACACAACTGAATAGAACTTACATATCTCCGATTTGTTTATATCTACATTTGAGTGAGGTGGATGGGGTGAGGTGGTATTTAATAGGGTATTAATTTCATCAACACAAGACAGAACACGAAACAATGGGTATTGAAATGGAAGTGATTGTAGAAAGCCTATTGGTCCATATTTCTTGATGCTTCTATATTGGAGCGGAGTCTTGAGGTGGGTAAAATATAGTTGTGCATTAATTGGCTGTTGATTGCTGGTGTTGACTTCTTAATGTGCAGTGCCTCGCAAACGTCAAGCCGTCTGCTATCGCTGTATCTATCGATGATTTCTGTGTTGTTTACTAGGATTTCTCTGGCGATGGTTTGGTTGTGGGAAGAGATTATATGTTCCTTAATGGAGCCCTGTTGCTTATGCATCGTTAAACGCCTAGAAAGAGATGTTGTTGTCTTGCCTATATACTGGGTTTTTTGGAGCTTACGGTCCCCAAGTGGGCATTTGAAGGCATAGACGACGTTGGTCTCTTTTAAAGCGTTCTGCTTTGTGTCTGGAGAGTTTCTCATGAGTAGGCTGGCCGTTTTTCTGGTTTTATAGTAAATCGTCAGTTGTATCCTCTGATTTTTGTCTGTAGGGATAACGTTTCTATTAACAATATCTTTCAGAACCCTTTCCTCCGTTTTATGAGCTGTGGAAAAGAAGTTCCTGTAAAATAGTCTAATAGGGGGTATAGGTGTTGTGTTAGTTGTCTCTTCAGAGGTTGCATGACGTTTCACTTTCCTTCTTATGATGTCTTCGACGAAACCATTGGAGAAGCCGTTGTTGACTAGGACCTGCCTTACCCTACAGAGTTCTTCGTCGACTTGCTTCCATTCTGAGCTGTGGCTGAGAGCACGGTCGACATATGCGTTAACAACACTCCTCTTGTACCTGTCTGGGCAGTCGCTATTGGCATTTAGGCACATTCCTATGTTCGTTTCCTTAGTGTAGACTGCAGTGTGGAAACCTCCGCTCTTTTCCATGACTGTTACATCTAGAAAGGGCAGCTTCCCATCCTTTTCCATCTCGTAAGTGAAACGCAGCACGGAACTCTGCTCAAATGCCTCCTTCAGCTCCTGCAGATGTCTGACATCAGGTACCTGTGTAAAAATGTCGTCAACATACCTGCAGTATATGGCCGGTTTCAAGTTCATGTCGACTAAGACTTTTTGCTCGATGGTACCCATGTAGAAGTTTGCAAACAGGACACCTAGGGGAGAACCCATGGCGACCCCATCTACTTGCTTATACATGTGCCCATCCGGGCTCAAGAAGGGTGCCTCTTTAGTACAAGCTTGGAGTAGTTTCCTCAGAATATTTTCTGGTATGTCAAGAGGAGTACAGGCTGGATCACGATACACTCTGTCGGCTATCATCCCGATTGTCTCGTCCACTGGTACGTTGGTAAACAGCGATTCTACGTCCAACGAGGCTCTTATCCCTGTGGCCCGTGTGCCCTGCAGTAAGTCAACAAATTCCTTTGGAGACTTCAGGCTGAAGGCGCAAGGAACATAAGGAGTCAGCAGGCCGTTGAGTCGCTTTGCCAGTCTGTACGTGGGTGTGGGTGTCTGACTAATGATTGGCCGAAGTGGGTTTCCAGGCTTGTGTGTCTTGACATTTCCATACGCATATCCAGGTTTACATTCCCCAATGATCTTTGGCAGGTGGAGTCCGGATTTCTTGGCGTTCACAGTTTCGATCAGAAACTTATTGCAGAAGGAGGAAAGAATCGAGGCAATTACAGAAGCACCATACTGTCCCCCGAGCTCAAAGCGACAGCTAAAAGCCTTCGTGAGAACAAGGAGATAGTTGTCAGGAGAGGTGACAAGTCGCCAATATATGTCATTCTTAAAAAAGACGAATATCTGCCGAAAATGAACCTCATACTCTCTGACCAAACTAAGTTCCAAAGGGTAACGAAGGACACTACAGCCGAATTGAAAGCAAAGGTCAACAAACTGATCGAAACTGTCGATCACACAGTCACAAGCACACGTCGACATCAATATATATATATATATATATATATATATATATATATATATATATATATATATATATATATATATATATATATATATATATATATATATATATATATATATATATATATATATATATATATATATATATATATATATATATATATATATATATTTGGAGTTGGGATGGACTGAGTGAAGGGGAGGGTGAAGGTGTATGAGGTGCAATGTGGGTTCTTACCTAATTGTACTTACCTTATTGTGCTTCCTCATTTTGCCTAAACGATTTTTGAACATAAAATGCACAACAAATTTGATGGTATTACATTCTGAGGGTTAGAAGCACCTATGTTTTAAAGTTTATTTAAAAATTTAATGTTTAGTAACGAAAATATAACAGAGAAGTGAGGCTCAGTGTTAGAGTCAGAGGCCAAGGTTTACCGCTGTTCTTTTACTATGTCTGAAATTACCATGTATTAAGTCTTATGCATATGAAAATTTAACTCGTAATAACGAAGTCAAAAGAAATGATTCAGGCGGGGACGAGAACTACAGTACTACAGCACCATTTTATTTTTCGTCCTACGTTTAAAATATCTATAATTCAATTATCAACGTTTGCCAGAAACGCTATGCATACTAGGGGCTTTAGGTATTGTATGTACTATCTCTATCTTTAAATCCAACATTATGTATGTAACTCAATGTATGTACCTTTACCTGAATAAAAAATCTAAATAAAAAATCATTAAAATCGAACTGTTAACGAAAATATCGGAGCGAACCAAGGCAGAGGCAAAGAGGTGAAACTTAACATCTTTTTATTTATCCACTTCATCTCGTGGGTGACTATTCTAAATGTTACAAGTACCAAGTTACAAGGACCCTAGAGTTGGTAAGCCGGGGATGGAAGGCAGGGGCGAGGATGCAGAAATCTTGAGCTAGGAACTGGAGACGAGACGAAGAGGGGAGAAAAAAGTCGGTGGCCCAACCACCATGGATAAGACGTACAGCTGACACTGTGGTTTGGTGGTAGGGTGGAATTCACATGGTTGTTCGCTGATGTGTCTTGCAGGAGGCCGAGCTTCTCGTCGCGGCTCTGGTTGTGTTCTTTGTTACTACATTTCATCGATGGTTTTCTTTTTTTTTTGATGAATTATCAGGCTCCGATCGTGGGTTATCTTCTTCTCCTCTGGCTTCTTGGCCGGCCCGTTGGTCTGGCTACGCGTTGTCTTGGTGGTGCTGTTGTTGGACGTTGTGTCCAGAAGGTAATCTTCAGTTGAGCAGGGACACTTCCTTAAAGGAGATCATGTTTATCAAACCGAGACTTCCTCATCCAATGAATCGACTGACTCAGAACCAGAGGTGGTGAATCATGAGGTTTGAGTTCAGGTTGAGTTGTCACCGCAGGTTCAGCAGCAAATGTAGATAGTTCTGTGGGTGGACACACTAGAGGTGCAACTGTGGCAGTCGTCGATGGACGAGAAGATGGAGGCGACGGCACCTGGGTTGCTTGTAATAGAGTTGCAGCAGAAGCCGGTGATGCAGCTAATGACAGTAGGTCCGTAAGCGCGACGGCGCACACAGTGATGTCTGAGACCTGATCCGGAACTTGAGAACTGATAGTTGAAGTGGTGGTGGTGTAAACTTCATCAGGAACATTTAAGGCTGGGAGACCATTTGCTTTGTGAAGAATATTCAGAGTTCACATATATTCTTGGGGATTAGTGCCAGCTATCATACTAGCCGTCGATGTCAAAACTTGTACTGTGCTATACAGTGATTGGTCGGGGTGGGATGGAGGTGGCGACTGCTGGCTCGATGAGTGCCTGGCAGGCTAGGAACTAGGTCCTCATTGGCTAGGTTCTCATTGGCTAGGATGTTGGTTTGTGGTGGTATTTCCTCTCCCGATAGCTCCGGGAAAGTGGCACTTTGATGGTTGAGGTTGAGGTGGTTGTTGATTGGTTGGTTGGAGCCGAGGTGCCTGCGCTGGTGCTAGCTCCGACGGAAAATGTGGTTTTCTCAAGGTTCTTGGTGGATTTTTGTCTTTGGGGACATTAAGGGGAGATTGCAGGATCATCGCTATTGCAAAGTAGGCAGCGTATTGTTTCCGACGTGCAGATTGAATAATGGTGATCAGCCAAGCAGAGGCTACACTTTTGAATTCGCTGTTGACATTTGTTTTTGGGTGGAAGTACTCGTAGCACCGAAGTCACTGATTTACGTTGTAGAATCTTTTTGTCTTCACTAGGTATGGTGGAACATAGATATCGAAGCTGTAGAAATCATTCTTGGCAGCCAGATTAGACGAAGCTATGGAGGTGAAAGTGATGTTCAAGGTGCGGCTGTTGATGAGTTCTGTCCGATGTACTTCCAGATCCGGGGTTCCGTCATCGATGTCTTTCGCCATATGTTAATCTTCGGCCTATTCCACGACCCACTGGCTGATCTCACTGACAAAGACAGGTCATGCAGCAAGGTACTGCCTTGGGAATTAGAGGCGGAGGTGCTTGACTTGAATTTCGTATTCGTAATCCATCAGTTGTCGAGGTCCTCTTCGTTCGACAAGAAGATTACGATGTCCGTGCCTTCATGTTCGATGTCCATAGGTGTTACGTCAGATTCTTCTATAAAGAGCATCAGGAGGTCAGTGTTGGAGAACGGATGCTCGTCGAGGGGCGTACCCCGGAACTTGTAGTGTTTGTGACGCCTGGTGATGAGCTGGCAGCTCGACCAGGGTAATCAGCTAACATTGGGAGTGTTTATGGCAGATGCCTTCTCACTGTTAGTATGGTCGGCTGGTTCACCTGACCCATTACTGACCCAATGACCAATGACCAAGGGAGTTGGATGACCAACACCCCCATCCCAGCTTGGACACTGCTGAATTATATATAAATGTCACATTATTGATGGAGGCCTTCCCTCCCTTCCCGGTATAAGAAACCAGGCCGGGAGTGGAACTGACGTTCTAGAGTAAAGTGCTCGTGATCGTGAAGTCTAGCAGAGCTGACACGTCTGCTTCCGACGATCGTTGAGTGCAGAATCTTCATTAAATGTTAACTTAACTGAACAGATAATAACGAAGTTACAAGAGAGAATTAAGGCAGAGGGCAGATGCTAAAGCCCTGTTTCAATTTTATTCTTACTATGACTAAAATACAATGGTTTTAAATTTCATAAAAATCGGATGTATAATTACGAAATTACAACAATAAACGTTAAGAGTTGGGTTTAAGAACTGAAGTCTTATACTACTAATTATTTTATTCACTCCTAATTAACATATTCCCTGAAGATGAACTCATTACGACCTTAATTTTAATTTTAAACTGGGTACAGCTTAGCGACGACTTTGCCGCCAGATCCAAGAACTAACATCCGACATGGTAAACAGCATCACACATCTTTAACACACTACCCGTAGATGGACCTCATCCGACACTGACTTCAGTCTTAAATGGGGTACAGCTTAACGACGACTTTTTAACCCTAGTTTCAGGAACCTACAGCTGACACGGTAAACAGCATCACAAATCTTTAATTAACACATTACCCGAAATTGAGCTCTCTACGACCTCAACTTCAATCTTTAATAGGGTATAGCATAGAGACTACTTTTACAAATTCAAAAAGTCGTCGCTAAGCTGTACTTCCCTCTACCTCTACTTTAACATCAGCACCACCACAACCACCACATGGGAGGCCGGTGCGTTCCCACAGAACACTGGTGTACCACCACCACACATTTGAGACATGTACATGCTTAAATAGCACTGTAGTACCACCACCATATATTTGATAGGTACCTGCTCACGTAGCAGTGTAATGTAACACCGCCATCACAAGTGGGACTTGGGTTCCTTCACGTAGTACTGTAGTGTAACACCACCACCACCAAAGTTGGCTGGGGCATGCCCATGTTGATAACTAAGCACTCCACAGATGCCACACTTAACATGTGACACTCAGCAGGCAGGACGTGTTGAGTACCATAACACAGTCAAGGCCATATTCCTTATTCTATGGAGGTCAAGAACTGGCCACCTCATCAACGTCATGATATAAAATAAATTACATACTGGCTGTAAATCTGGAGTCAGCTAAGTGAAACCTCTTTCTTCCCTGTCATTATTGTAGTGTTACCTTATGACTAGAACCTCCCTGGCAGCGACGGCATCGTGATTAACTGTGTACGTGCTTTCTTTGCCCACGACCCGTGGTTCCTCCACAGCGGGAGTACAAGGACGTCTGGATGGTATGTATTCCCATGATAACTTGCTTCTGTCCTCAGCGATGTTTCGTCCACCGTAACTCCCTAACACCGCATTTTAACTAGTAGTACTGAAGATTTTTTAATACTGACGAGTTTTGTGAGGTGAAGCCAGCTGTAGCAGCCGGGTCTCCCCCAAGTCAGTAGTGTAGGTCAGGACACGCAAGTCTCTCACACCATGGACCGCCAGGATGTAGGACTCCCTTGCGTCCACCTCTTCAGTTTCACATTTCATAAGAAATGGCTCCTTAAAAGAGCTACGATTATAAGGTCAAGGCTACACAGGGGAGGACGTTAGGTTTCTTTATAATATAATAATTGTTATGACCCTTTATGTTTGATCTCTGCAACCTTGTTTCTGGCTGGAGCTGCGACTGTCTCACAGGAGGGTCTCTCTCACCAGAAGATTTACAGTGTAAAGAACGATTATATTTTTTGCAGTGCCTTCTCACAGTGACTGAAAACTTTTACCGCTTATGTAAATGTTTAAAAATGAATCGTCCTTTGGAAATTGAACAGTCTAACATTCAGTGTTGCTTTTGTAAAATAAATATTTCGTTTCTCAAGAGCTGGAATGGTTTTTTGACAGTATGATGCTGTAACGGAGGAATATATTAAAACACACATATAGTTTAAACAAATATAAATAGTGTAAGTATCGATATAAATACACATAGTGTACCTGTCATTATAAATACACACATGGAGCACCTGTCATTATAAACACACACATAGTGCACCTGTCATTATAAACACACACATAGTACACCTGTTATTATAAACACACACATAGTACACCTGTCATTATAAACACACACATAGTGCACCTGTCATTATAAACACACACATAGTGCACCTGTCATTATAAACACACACATAGTGCACCTGTCATTATAAACACACACATAGTACACCTGTCATTATAAACACACACATAGTGCACCTGTCATTATAAACACACACATAGTGCACCTGTCATTATAAACACACACATAGTGCACCTGTCATTATAAACACACACATAGTACACCTGTCATTATAAACACACACATAGTGCACCTGTCATTATAAACACACAGATAGTGCACCTGTCATTATAAACACACACATAGTGCACCTGCCATTATAAACACACACATAGTGCACCTGTCATTATAAACACACACATAGTGCACCTGTCATTATAAACACACACATAGTGCACCTGTCATTATAAACACACACATAGTGTACCTGTCATTATAAACACACACATAGTGCACCTGTCATTATAAACACACACATAGTGCACCTGTCATTATAAACACACACATAGTGCACCTGTCATTATAAACACACACATAGTGCACCTGCCATTATAAACACACACATAGTGCACCTGTCATTACAAACACACACATAGTGCACCTGTCATTATAAACACACACATAGTGCACCTGTCATTATAAACACACACACACACACATAGTGTACATATCGTTATGAACACACACACACACACACACACACACACACACTTGGAAAGCAGCTAACGTAGTCCCGATATACAAGAAAGGGGATAGACAGGAGGCACTGAACTACAGGCCAGTGTCCCTAACCTGCATACCATGCAAGCTGATGGAGAAGATTGTGCGAAAAAAACTAGTGGAGCATCTGGAGCGAAGGAACTTTGTAACACAGCATCAACATGGGTTCAGGGATGGCAGGTCCTGCCTCACAGGGTTACTTGAATTCTACGACCAGGCAACAAAAATAAGGCAAGAAAGAGAAGGGTGGGCAGACTGCATATTTTTGGATTGTCAGAAAGCCTTTGATACAGTGCCACACAAGAGGCTAGTGCGAAAGTTGGAGATGCAGGCTGGAGTGAGAGGGAAGGTACTCCGGTGGATAGAGGAATACCTAAGCAACAGGAGACAACGAGTCTGTGTGAGGGGTGAGGTCTCAGATTGGCGAGACGTCACAAGTGGAGTCCCGCAGGGGTCAGTCCTTGGACCTATACTGTTTCTGGTATATGTAAATGATCTCCCAGAGGGTATAGATTCGTTCCTGTCAATGTTTGCCGACGATGCAAAAATTATGAGGAGGATTGAAACAGAGGATGATAGTAGGAGGCTACAAGATGACCTGGATAGACTGAGTGAATGGTCCAACAAATGGCTGTTGAAGTTCAACCCGAGTAAATGCAAAGTAATGAAACTAGGCAGTGGAAACAGGAGGCCAGACACAGGATACAGAATAGGAGATGAAGTACTTAATGAAACAGACAGAGAGAAAGATCTAGGAGTTGATATCACACCAAACCTGTCTCCTGAAGCCCACATAAAGAGAATAACGTCTGCGGCATATGCGAGGCTGGCTAACATCAGAACGGCGTTCAGGAACCTGTGTAAGGAATCATTCAGAATCTTGTACACCACATATGTAAGACCAATCCTGGAGTATGCGGCCCCAGCATGGAGCCCGTACCTTGTCAAGCACAAGACGAAGCTGGAAAAAGTCCAAAGGTATGCTACTAGACTAGTCCCAGAACTAAGAGGCATGAGTTATGAGGAAAGGCTGCGGGAAATGCACCTCACGACACTGGAAGACAGAAGAGTAAGGGGGGACATGATCACAACCTACAAAATCCTCAGGGGAATCGACCGGGTAAACAAGGACGAACTTTTCAACACTGGTGGGACGCGAACAAGGGGACACAGGTGGAAGCTGAGTACCCAAATGAGCCACAGAGACGTTAGAAAGAACTTTTTCAGTGTCAGAGTAGTTAGCAAATGGAATGCATTAGGAAGTGATGTGGTGGAGGCTGACTCCATTCACAGTTTCAAATGTAGATATGATAGAGCCCAATAGGCTCAGGAATCTGTACACCAGTTGATTGACGGTTGAGAGGCGGGACCAAAGAGCCAGAGCTCAACCCCCGCAAGCACAATTAGGTGAGTACAATTAGGTGAGTACACACACACACACACACACACACACACATTAATGCATTAGGAAGTAATGTGGTGGAGGCTGACTCCATACACAGTTTCAAGTGTAGATATGATAGACCCAATAGGCTCAGGAACCTGTATACCTGTTGATTGACGGTTGAGAGGCGGGACCAAAGAGTCAGAGCTCAACCCCCGCAACCACAAATAGGTGAGTACACACACACACACACACACACACACACACACGCACAGAGCTGACTAGAAACTTTTTAACCCAGCATGTCAGAGAACCCACAAGGTTGAAGGGAAATGACGAACCAGTGAGACTCGACCTAGCCTTCACTCTGAACGACTACGACATAAGAGAAATCGGTTTTGAGGACCCAGTAGGAATGAGCGACCACAGTGTACTGGTGTTTGAGTACCTGATTGAAGAAGGGTTATTGAACTCGAGGAGGGATACCGAAAACAAAAGGTTAGCATATCAAAAGGGAAACTATGAGGAGATCAGAAAATTCCTAACAAATATAGCATGGGAAACAGAGCTCAGGGGAAAGACGGCTCAAGACATGATAGACTACATCACGTAGAAGTGCAAGGACGCAGCAAACAAGTTTGTCCCAGTCCAAAAGGAAAACAGTGAAATGAAGATGAGAAACCCATGGTTTAATGAGAGATGTAGGCTAGCTAAGCAGCAAAGTAAAAGGGCATGGAGAAACTTTAGGAATAACATGACACTTGAGAGCAGAGAAAGATATCAGAATGCCAAGAATGAATATGTCAGGATGAGAAGAGAGGCAGAAAGACAATACGAAAATGACATCGCAAGCAAGACAAAGATTCAGCCTAAATTGCTGCATAGCCACATCAGGAAAAAACAACAGTAATGGAACAGGTTATGAAATTAAGAATAGGGGAAGAAGGATTCACTACAAACGACAAGGAAGTGTGTGAGGAACTGAATAAGAAACTCCAGGAGGTCTTCACCTTGGAACAAGGTGAAGACCTCCCCTTGGATACAAAAGGAAGGAGCAGAAGAACTGTGCTTGCCACTCTCCATAGTGTACAACAAATCACTGGTAACAGGGGAACTGCCAGATATTTGGAAAGCAGCTAACGTAGTCCTGATATACAAGAAAGGGGATAGACAGGAAGCACTGAACTACAGGCCAGTGTCCGTAACCTGCATACCATGCAAGCTGATGGAGAAGATTGTGCGAAGAAAGCTAGTGGAACATCTGGAGCAAAAGAACTTTGTAACACAGCATCAACATGGGTTCAGGGTTGGCAGGTCCTGCCTCACAGGGTTACTTGAATTCTACGACCAGGCAACAAAAATCAGGCAAGAAAGAGAAGGGTGGGTAGACTGCATATTTTTGGATTGTCAGAAAGCCTTTGATTCAGTGCCACACAAGAGGCTAGTGAAAAAGCTGGAGATGCAGGCCGGTGTGAAAGGGAAGGTACTCCATTGGATAAAGGGGTACCTAAGCAACAGGAGACAACGAGTCAGTGTGAGGGGTGAGGTCTCAGATTGGCGAGACGTTACAAGTGGAGTCCCGCAGGGGTCAGTCCTTGGATCTATGCTGTTTCTGATATATGCAAATGATCTTCCAGAGATATAAGAATTGTTTCTCTCAATGTTTGCCAATGATGCAAAAATTATGAGGAGGATTGAAACAGAGGATGATAGTAGAAGGCCACAAGCTGACCTAGACCGACTGAGTGAATGGTCAAACAAATGGCTGTTGAAGTTCAACCCGAGTAAATGCAAGGTAATGAAACTAGGCAGTGGAAACAGGAGGCCAGACATAGGATACAGAATAGGACATGAAGCACTTTATGAAACGGACAGAGAGAAAGATCTAAGAGTTGATATCACACCAAACCTGTCTCCTGAAGCCCACATAAAAAGAATAACGTCTGCGGCATATGCGAGGCTGGCTAACATCAGAACAGCGTTCAGGAACCTGTGTACAGAATCATTCAGAATCTTGTACACCACATATGTAAGACCAATCCTGGAGTATGCGACCCCAGCATGGAGTCTGTACCTTGTCAAGCACAAGACGAAGCTGGAAAAAGTCCAAAGGTATGCCACTAGACTAGTCCCAGAACTAAGAGGCATGAGTTACGAGGAAAGGCTGCGGGAAATGCAAAATACGACCCTGGAGGACAGAAGAGTAAGGTTAAACATGATCACAACCTACAAAATCCTCAGGGGAATCGACCGGGTAAACAAGGATAAACTATTCAACACTGGTGGTACGCGAACAAGGGGGACACAGGTTTAAACTGAGTACCCACATGAGCCACAGGGACGTTAGAAGGAACTTTTTCAGTGTCAGAGTAGTTAACGGATGGAATGCATTAGGCAGCAATGTGGTGGAGGCTGACTCCATACACAGTTTTAAATGTAGATATGATAGAGCCCAGTAGGCTCAGGAATCTGTACACCAGATGATTGACAGTTGAGAGGTGGGACCAAAGAGCCAAAGCTCAACCCCCGCAAGCACAAATAGGTGAGTACAAATAAGTGAGTACACACACACACATAGGACACATGGAGAGCTAAGCTATTGGACGTAGGAACAAGAAACTTTCTAAGCCAACACATCAAGGGACCGGCAAGAATGAGAGAAGAGGATAAACCAGCAAT